>NW_027526201.1:0-153531 GCF_052094955.1 Ictidomys tridecemlineatus
CAATCCTTCTGCACATTAGTCGTTATCCTCTGCTCTCAGCAATCGTCCTTATGCACCCCAGTCTCCAACTTCTGTTCTCAGCAACAGTTTTTCTGCACCACAGTCTGCATCATCTGCTCTCTGTAAGAGTCCTTCTGTACTGCAGTCTCCAACCTCTGCTTTCTATATAAGTCCTTCTGGACCCCAGTATCTCACCTCTGCTTTCGGTATCAGTCTTTCTGCACACCAGTCTCCAACCTCTGCTATCTGTAACATTCCTTCTGCACCTCAGTCTCAAATCTCTGCTCTCTTTATCAGTCCTTCTGCACCCCTGATTCCAAATTCTGCTCTCTGAAACAGTCCTTCTGCACCTCAGTATTCAACAACTGCTTTCTGTAACAGTCCTTCTACACCCCAGTATCCAAACTCTGCTCTCTGTAACAGTCCTTCTATACCCCAGTCTCCATAATCTGCTCTCTGCAACGATCTTTCTGCACCTCAGTCTCCAACGTCTGCTCTGCAAAAGTCTCTCTAAAACACAGTCTCAAACTTCTGCTCTCTGGAAGATCCTTCTGTAACCCATTTTCCAAATTCTACTCTCTGTAACATTTTTTCTGCACCCCAATCTCCAACCACTGCTCTCTGCAATGGTCCCTCTGCACCCCAGTCACCAACCTTATTCTCAAAAAGAGTTCTTCTGTACCGCAGTATTCAAACACTGTCCTCTGTAAGGGTGCTTCTTCACCCCAGTTTCCAAACTCTGCTTTCTGTATCAGTGCTTCTGCACCACAGTCTCTAAACTCTGCTCTCTGTAACAGTCCGTCTGCACCTTAATCTGCAACCTCTGCTCTCTGCAACAATCCTTCTTCACCCCAGTCTTCCACCTCTGCTCTCTGTAACAGTCCTTCTGTACTGCAGTCTCCAACCTCTGCTCTCTGTAACGGTCCTTCTGCACCCGAGTCTCCAAACTCTGCGTTATGTATCAGTCATTCTTCACCCCAGTCTCCAACATCTGCTCTCTGTAACAGTCCTTCTGGACCTCAGACTCCAACCTCTGTTCTCTGCAACAGTCCTACAGCGCCTCAATCTCCAACCTCTGCTCTCTGCAACAGTCCTTATGCACCTCAGTGTTAAAATTCTGCTCTCTGTAAGATCCTTCTGAAACCCAGTCTCCAACCTCTGCTTTCTGCAATGGTCCTTCTGCACCCTAGTCTTCAATATCTGATCTCCACAATAGTTACTCTGCACCCCAGTCTAAAACCTCTGCTCTCTGTAACAGTCCTTCTGTACCGCAGTCTCAAAACTCTGTTCGCTATAAGGGTCTTTCTGCACCTCATTCTTCAACTTCTGATTTCTGTATCAGTCCTTTTGCAGCACATTCTCGAAACTATGCTGTCTGTATGAGTCCTTCTGCACCTCAGACTGCAACTTCTGCTCTCTGCAATAGTCCATATGCACTCGAGTCTCTAATTTCTTCTCTCTGCAACATTCCTTCTGCACCCCAGTCTCCAACATCTGCTGTCTGCAACAGTCCTTCTCCAACCCAGTCTCCAGACTCTGCTGTCTGCAACAGTTTCTCTACACCCCATTCTCCAACCTCTGCTTTCTGTATCAGTCCTTCTGCACCACAGTCTCCAAACTTTGCTCTCTGTTACACTCCTTCTGCACCCGAGTCTCCAAATTCTGCATAATGTATCAGTCGTTCTGCACACCAGTCTCCAACCTCTGCTCTCTGTAACATTCATTCTGCACCTCAGAATCCAACCTCTGTTCTCTGCAAAAGTAATTCTGCCCCCCAATTTCCAACCTGTCCTCTCTGCAACAGTCATTCTGCACCTCAGTGTCCAAACTCTTCTCTCTGTGGGATCCTTCTAAAACCCAGTCTCCAAACTCTGCTTTCTGCAATGGTCCTTCTGCACCTCAGACTCCAACCTCTGTTCTCTGCACCAGTACTTTTACACCCCAGTCTCCATACTCTGCTCGCACCACCGATCCTTTTGCACCCAAGTCTTCAAAATCTGATCTCTGGAACAGTCCTTCCTCACCCAGTCTCCAAACTCTGCTATCTGCAACCATCCTTCGGCACCCCAGTCTCCAACCTCTGCTTTCTGTATCAGTCCTTCTGCACCCCAGTAACCAACCTCTGCTCTCTTTACAGTCCTTCTTCACTTCAGTCTCCAAACTCTGCTTTCTGCAACCGTCCTTCTGCACCCCAGTCTCCAACCTCTGCTCTCTGCAACGATCCTTCTGCACCCTAGTCTCAATCCTCTGCTCGCTGCAACAGTCCTTCTGAACCCCAATCTCCAACATCTGCTCTCTGCAAGAGTTCTTCTGTACCTCAGTCTTAAAACTTTGCTCTCAGCAATAATCCTTCTGCACCCCAGTCTCCAACCTCTGCTCTTTTTTACAGTCCTCATGTACCTCAGTCTCCAAACTCTGCTCTATGCAACAGTCCTTCTGCACTCAAGTCTCCAACATCTGCTCTCTGAAACAATCCTTCTACACCCCAGTCTCTGACCTCTGCTCTCTGCAACAGTATTTCTAGACCCCAGTCTCCATACTCTGCTCCCACCAACGTTCCTTCTGCACCCCAGTCTCCAACGTCTGCTCTCTGAAAAAGTTTTTCTACACCGCTGTCTCCAAACTCTGCTCTCTGCAACAGACCTTCTACACCGCAGTCTCCATACTCTACTCGCCCCAACGATCCTTCAGCACCCCAATCTCCAACCTCTGGTCTCTACATCAGTTCTTTTGCACCCCAGTCTCCAACCTCTGCTCTCTGTAACAGTCCTTCTGTACCGCAGTCTCAAACCGCTGTTCTTCATAAGGGTCCTTATGCACCCCAGTCTCCAAACTCTGCTCTCTGCAAAGATCTGTCTGCATCCCAGTCTCCAAAGTCTGCTCTCTGTAACAGTCCTTCTGCACCCCAGTATTCAAAATATGCTTTCTGTAACGGACTTCTGCATCTCACTCTCCATCCTCTGCTCTATGCAACAGTTCTTCTTCACCCAAATCTCTAACGTCTACTCTAAACCCTAGTCTCTAACCTCTGCTCCCTATAACAGTCTTTCTACACCCCATTCTCCATACTCTGCTCACCCCAAGGATACCTCTGCACCCTAGTCTCCATACGCTGCTCTCTGCAACTTTCCTTTCGCACCCTAGTCTCTAGCATCTGCTCTCTGCAACAGTCCTTCTCCACTCTAGTCTCCAAACTCTGCTGTCTGTAACAGTTTATCTGGACCCCAATCTCCAACCTCTACACTCTGCAACAGTCCTTTTGACACCCCAGTCTAAAACCTCTGCTCTCAGCAAAAGTTTTTCTGCACCCCAGTCTCCAACCTGTTCTCTCTGTAACTATCTTTCTGTACCTCAGTCTCAAACCTCTGCTCTTTGCAAGGGTCCTTCTGCACCTCAGTCTCCAAACTTTGCTCTCTGTAAGATCCTTATACACCCCAGTCTCCAAACTCTGCTCTGTATCAGGCCTTCTGCACCCCAGTCTCCAACCTCTGCTCTCTGTATCAGTCCACCTGCACCCCAGTCTCCAGCCTCTGCTCTCTGCAACGATCCTTCTGCACCCCAGTCTCCAACCTCTGCTCGCTGCAACAGTCCATGTGCAACCCAGTCTCCAACCTCTGCTCTCTGCAACAGTTCTTCTTTACTTCAATCTCCAATATCTGCTCTATGCAAAAATCCTTCTGTGCACAAGTCTCTAACATCTGCTCTCTTAAACAGTCCTTCTACACCCCAGTCTCCAACCTCTGCTCTCTGTAAAAGTCTTTCTGTACCTCTGTCTCCTACCTCTGCTCTCTGTAAGACCCTTCTGAAACCCAGTCTGCAAACTCTGCTCTCTGTAACAGTCCTTCTGCACCCCAGTCTCCAACCTCTGCTCTCTGTAACAAGCCTTCTTCATCCCAGCCTTCAACCTCTGCTCTCTGTAAGAGGCCTTCTGCACCCCAGTCTCCTACCTCTTCACTCTGAAACAGTCCTTGTACACCCCAGTCTCCGACCTCTACTCTCTGTAAGATCCTTCTGCACACCAGTCTCCAACCCCTGCTTGCTGTAACAGTTTTTTGGAACCTATCTCCAAACTCTGCTCTCTGCAACGGTCCTTCGGCACCCCAGTTTCCAAACTCTGTTTTCTGCAACAGTTTTTCTATACCCCAGTCTCCAAACTCTGCTCTCTGTGTCAATCCATCTACACCCCAGTCTCCAACCTCTGCTCTCTAAAACAATACTTTTGCACCCCAGTCTCATACCTGTGCTCGCTGTAACAGTCCTTGTGTAACCTACTCTACAACATCTTCTCTCTGCAACAGTTCTTGTGTACCTCAGTCTGAAATTTCTGCTCTCTGCAATAATCCGTCTGCACCCAGTCTCCAACCTCTGCTCTTAGTAACAGTCCTTCTCTACCTCAGTCTCCAAACTCCGCTCTCTGTAAGACCCTTCAAAAACCCAGTATTCAAACCCTTCTGTCTGTAACAGTCCTTCTGCACCCAGTCTCTAAACTCTGCTCTCTGTAATAGGCCTTCTGTATCCCAGTCTCCAAACTCTGCTCCCTTTAAGAGGCCTTCAGAACCCCAGTCTCCGAATTCTACTCTCTGCAATGATATTCTGCACCCCAGTCTCCAACCTCTGCTCTCTACAACAGTCGTTTTGCACCCCAGTCTCCAACATCTGCTCTCTGTAAGATCTTTCTGCACACCAGTCTCCAACCTCTGCTCACTGTAACTGTCCTTCTGTTCTGGATTCTCCAACCATTGCCCTCTGTAACGGTCCTTCTGCACCCCAGTCTCCTACATCTGCTTTCTCTATCAGTCCTTCTGCACCCCAGTCTCCAACCTCTGCTTTCTGCAACAGTCCTTCTGCACCCAAGTCTCCAACCTCTGCTCTCTGCAACATTCCTTCTGAACGCCAGTCTCCAAACTCTGCTCTTTGTAATGATCCTTCTTCACCGCAGTCTCAATCCTCTCCTCTCCGCAATGATCCTTCTGCACCTCGGTCTCCAAGCTCTGCTATCTGCAAAGATACTTTGGCACCACAGTCTCAAACCTCTGCTCGCTGAAACAGTCCTTGTGAACCCCAGTCTCCAACATTTGCTCTCTGCAACAGTTCTTCTGTACATCAGTCTGAAAATTCTGCCCTCTGCAATAATCCATCTGACCACCAGTCTTCAACCTATACTCTCTCTAAAAGTCCTTCTGAACCTCATTCTCCAATCTCTGCTCTATGCAACAGTCCTTCTGCACCCAAGTCTCCAACATCTGCTCTCTGAAATAGTCCTTCGACACCCCAGTCTTCAACCTCTGCTCTCTGCAACAGTCCTTCTACATCCCAGTCTCCATACTCTACTCGCCCAACGATACTTATGCACCCCAGTCTCAAACATCTGTTCTCTACATCAGTTCTACTGCACCCCAGTCTCCAACTTTGTTCTCTGTAACAGTCCTTCTGTACCGCAGTCTGCAACATCTGCTTTCTGTATCAGTGGATTTGCACCATAGTCTCCTAAATCTGCCCTCTGTAACAGTCCTTCTGCAACTCAGTCTGCAACGTCTTATCTCTTCAACAGTCATTCTGCACCACAGTCTCCATCCTCTGCTCTCTGCAACAGTACTTTTGAACCCCAGTCTCCAAAATCTGCTCTCTGCAACAGTCATTCTCCACCCCAGTCTCCAAACTCTGCTCTCTGTAATAGTCCTTCTGTACTGCATTTTCCAACTTCTGCTCTCTTTAAGGGTACTTCTGCACCCGAGTCTCCTACCTCTGCTTTCTGTATCAGTCCTTCTGAACCCCAGTCTCCAACCTGTGCTATGTGTAACTGTCCTTCTGCAAATTAGTCTCCAACCTCTACTCTCTGCAACAGTCCTTCTACATCCCAGTGTAAAAACTCTGCTCTCTGCAACAGTCCTTCTGCATCCCAGTCTCCATCCTCTGCTCTCTGTAACAATCCTTCTGCACCTCAGTATCCAACCTCTGCTGTCAACAACAGTCCTTCTTGACCTCTGTCTCGAACCTCTACTCTAATTAACAGTGTTTCTGCACCTCAGTCTCCAAATCTGCACTCTGTAAAATCCTTCTGCAACCCAGTCTCTAAATTCTGCTCTCTTTAAAAGGCCTTCTGCACCCCAGACTCCAAACTCTGCTCTCTCTATCAGTCCATCTGCACCCCTGTCTCTAACCTCTGCTCGCTACAACAGTCCTTGTGTAACCCAGTCTACAATATCTGCTCTCTGCAACAGTCCTTCTGTACCTCAGTCTCCAAACTCATCTCTCTGTAAGACCCTTCTGAAACCCACTGTGCAACTCTGCTCTCTGTGACAGTCCTTCTGCACCCCAGTCTCCAACCTGTGCTCTCTGTAACAGGCCTTCTGCATTCCACTCTCCAACCTCTGCTCTTTGTAAGAGGCATTCTGCACCACAGTCTCCAACCTCTACTCTCTACAAGGATGCTTCTGCACCCCAGTCTCCAACATCTACTCACTACAACAGTCCTTCTGAACCCCAGTCTCCAACCTCTGCTCTCTGCGAGATCCTTCTGCACACCAGTCTCCAACCGCTGCTCACTATAAGAGTTCTTCTTCAACCTAGTCTCCAAACTCTACTCTCTGTAACAATAATTCTGCACCTCAGTCTTCAACCTCTGCTCTATCCAAGGGTCCTTCTGGACCCCAGTCTCTAAACTCTGTTTTCTGCAACAGTCTTCTGCACCCCAGTCTCCAACCTATGGTCTCTGTAGCAGTCCTTCTGTACTGGATTCTCCAAACTCTGCTCTCTGTAACGGTCCTTCTGCACCCCAGTCTCCAACTTCTGCTTTCTGAAACAGTCCTTCTGCACCCAAGTCTCCAACCTCTGCTCACTGCAACATTCCTTCTGCATCCCAGTCTCCAAACTCTGCTCTCTGTAATGATCCTTCTGCATCCAGTCTCGAACCTCTGCTCTCCACAATGATCCTTCTGCACCTCAGTGTCCAACATTTTCACTCTTCAAAGATTTTTTGGCACACCAGTCTCCAAACTCTGCTCGCTGCAACAGTCCATGTGAACCCAAGTCTCCAACATCTGCTCTCTGAAACAGTTCTTCTGTACCTCAGTCTGAAAACTCTGCTCTCTTCAATAATCCATCTGCACCTTAGTCTCCAACCTCTACTCTCTGTAACAGTTTTTCTGTATCTCAGTCTCCAATCTCTGCTTTATGCAACAGTCCTTCTGCACCCAAGTCTCCAACATCTGCTCTCTGAAACAGTCCTTCGACACCCCAGTCTCCAAACTCTGTTCTCTGTAACAGTCCTTCTACACCCCAGTCTCCATACTCTGCTCGACCAATGGATCCGTCTGCACCACAGGATCCAACCTCTGTTCTCTAAATCAGTTCTTCTGCACCCCAGTCTCCAACCTCTTCTCTCTGTACCAGTCCTTCTCTACCGCAGTCTTTAACCTCTGTTCTCAGTAAGGGTTCTTATTCACCACAGTATCCAACCTCTGCTTTATGTATCAGTCGTTTTGCACCACAGTCTCCAAACTCTGCCGTCTGTAAGAGTCCTTCTGCAACTCATTCTGCAACCTCTGCTTTCTGCAACAGTCCTGGTGCACCCCAGTCTCCATCCTCTGCTCTCTGCAACATTCCTTCTGCACCCCAGTCTCCAACATCTGCTATCTGCAACAGTCATTCTCCACCCCAGTCTCAAAACTCTGCTCTCTGTAAGAGTCCTTCTGTACTACATTCTCGAAACTCTGCTCTCTGTAAGGATACTTCTGCACCCGAATCTCCAAACTCTGCTTTCTGTATGAGTCCTTCTGCACTCCAGTCTCCAACCTCTGCTCTTTGTAACTGTCCTTCTTCACCTTAGTCTCCAACGTCTGCTCTCTTCTACAGTCCTTCTGGAGCCCAGGCTCCATCATCTACTCTCTGCAACAGTCCTTCTGCACCCCAGTCTCCAACCTCTGCTCTTTGTAAGAGTCCTTCTGTATTAAAGACTCCAACCTCTGCTCTCTCTAACGGTCCTCCTGTACCCCAGTCTTCAACCTCTGGATTTTGAATCATTTCTTCTGCACCCCTGTCTCAATCCTCTGCTCTCTATCACAGTCCTTCTGCACCTCAGTCTCCAACCTCTGTTCTCTGCAACAGTTCCTTCTGTACCCAAATCTCCAACTTCTGCTCTATGCACAATTCCTTCTACACCCTAGTATCCAAACTCTGCTCCCTGTAACAGTCTTGTTCCACCTCAGTCTCCAACCTCTGCTCTCTGCCACAATCTTTCTAAACCCCAGTTTCCAACCTCTGCTTTTTGCAACAGTCCTGCTGCACCCAGGTATCCAACTTCTGTTCTCTGTAACAATCTTTCTGCACCTCAGTTCCCAAACGCTGACCTCTGCAATGGTCCTATGCACCCTAGTCTCTAACCTCTGCTCTCTGCAATGATCCTTCTGCACCCCAGTCTCCAACATCTGCTCTCTGCAACAGTTTTTGTGTACATCAGTCTGAAAACTCTTATCTCTGCAAGGATCCTTGCGCACCACAGTCTCTAAACTCTGCTTTCTGTAACAGTCCTTCGGCAACTCAGTCTCCAACCTCTGCTCTCTGTAACAGTCATTCTAAACCCCAGTCTCCAACCTCTTCTCTCTGTAAGATCCTTCTACACCCCAGTTTCTAAACTCTGCTCTCTGTAACATTCCTTCTCCACCCCAGTCTCCAACCTCTGCTCTCTGCAACGGTCCTTCTGCACGACAGTCTCCAACCTCTGGTCTCGGCAACTGTCCTTCTGCACCCCAGTATCCAAACACTGCTCTGGGTATCATTTCTTCTGCACCTCAGTCTCCAACCTCTGCTTTATGTAAGATCTTTCTGCAACAAAGTCTCGAAACTCTGCTCTCTGTAACAGTCCTCATGCACCCAAGTCTCAAACCTCTGTTCTGTGCAAAAGTTCATCTGCACCGCAGTCTCCTACCTCTGCACTCTGAAAGATCCTTTTGTACTCCAGTCTACAAACTCTGATCTCCTTAACAGTCCTTCTTCACCCCACTCTCCAAGCTCTGCTCTCTGTAACAATGCTTCTGCACCTCAGTCTCCAACATCTGGTCTCTGCAACGGTCCTTCTGCACCGCATTCTCCAACCTTAGTTGTCTGCAACAGTCCTTCAGCATGTCAGTCTCCAAACTCTGCTCCCTGCAAAAATCCTTATGCACCCCAGTCTCCAACCTTCTGGACCCCAGTATTTCACCTCTGCTTTCCGTAACAGTCCTTCTGCACCTCAATCTCCAAACTCTGCTCTCTGTAACAGTGCTTCTACACCTCAGTCTCCAACCTCTGTTCTCTGTAACAGTCCTACTGAACCTCAGTCTGACCCTCTGCTCTCTTCACGAAACTTCTGCAACCTACTCTCCAAACAGTGCTCCCTGTAACAGTCCACCTGCACCTCAGTCTCCAACCTCTGCTCTCTGTAAGAACCTTCAGCAACCCAGTCTCCAAACTCTGCTCTCTATAACTGTCCTTCTGCACCCCAGTCTTTCAACTCTTCTCTCTGTAACAGGCCTTCTGCAGGCCAATCTTCAACTCTTCTCTCTGTAGCAGGCCTTCTGCACCCCAGTCTCAAAGCTCGGCTCTCTGCAATGATTCTTCTCCACCCCAGTCTCCAACATCTGGTCTCTGCAACAGTCTTTTTGAACCCCAGTCTCCAAACTCTGCTCTTTGTAAGATCCATCTGAACCCCAGTCTCCAAACTCTACTCTCTGTAACAGTCCTTCTGCACCACAGTCTCCAAACTCTGCTCCTTGTAACAGTCCTTCTGCACCTTAGTCTCCAACCTCTGCTCTGTGTAACAGTCCTTCTGCACCACAGTTTTTAAAATCTGCCTTCTTGAACGATTCTTCTGGAACCAAGACTCCAATGTCTGCTCTTTACAACAGTCCTTCTGCACCACAGTCTCAAAACTCTGCTCTCTGTAAGATCTTTCTGCACTCCAGTTTCCCAACTCTGCTCACTGTAACATTCCTTCTCCACCCCAGTCTCCAACCTCTGTCCTCTGCAACAGTTTTTCTGCTCCCCAGACTCCGAGATCTGCTCTCTGTAACAGTCCTTCTGTACCGCAGTCTCCAACCTCTGCTCTTTGTAACGATCCTTCTACACCCCAGTCTCCATCTCTGCTATCTGTATCAGTCTGTCTGAACCCCAGTCTCCAACCTCTGTTCTCTGAATCTATCCTTCTGCACCTCAGGCTCCAACATGTGCTCTATGTAAGAGTACTTCTGCACCCCAGTCTCCAACCTCTGCTCTCGGTAACAGACCTATACCGCAGTCTCCAACCTCTGCTCTCTGTAACGGTCCTTCTGCAGCCCAATTTCGAAACTCTGCTTTCTGTAACAGTCCTTCTGCACCTGAATCTCCAAACTCTTTTCTCTGTAACAGTCCTTCTACACCTCAGTCTCAAAACTCTGCTCTCTGTAACAGTCCACCTGCACCTCAGTCTCCAACCTCTGCTCTCGGTAACATCCTTCAGGAACCCAGTCACCAAACACTGCTCTGTATAACAGTCCTTCTGCACCTCAGTCTCCAACCTCTGCTCTCTGTAACAGTTCACCTGCCCCTCAGTCTAACACCTCTGCTCTCTGCACGATCCTTCTGAACCCCAGTCTTCAAACACTGATCTCTGTAACAGTCTACCTGCACCTCAGTCTCCAACCTCTCCTCTCTGTAACAGGCCTTCTGCAAGCGAGTCTCCAAACTCCTCTCTGTAGCAGGCCTTCTGCATGCCAGTCTCCAAAATCTGCTCTCTTCAAAGATCCTTCTGCACCTCAGTCTCCAACATCAGCTCTCTGCAATGATCCAACTGCACCCCACTCTCCAACCTCTGATCTCTGCAACAGTCCTTCTGCACCTCAGTCTCAAAATTCTGGCCTCTGTAAGATGCTTCTGCACGCCTGTATCCAATCTGTGCTCTCTGTAACAGTCCTTCTGCACCTCAATCTCCTACCTCTGTTCTCTCAAACAGTCCTTCTACACCTCAGTCTCCCAACTTTTCTCTCTGTAAGATCTTTTTGAAACCAAGTCTTTAAACTCTGCACTCCGTAGCAGTCCTTCTGCACAACAGTCTCCAACCTCTTCTCTCTGCAATGATTCTTCTCCACCCCAGTCTCCAACATCTGCTCTCTGTAATAGTCCTTCTGCACCCCAATTTCACAACTCTGCTTCCTGTAACAGTCCTTCTGCACCTGAGTATCCAAACTCTAATCTCTGTAACAGTCCTTCTACACCCCAGTCTCCAAAGTCTTCTTTCTTTATCATTCTTTCTTAACCCCAGTCTCCAACCTCTGTTCTATGTATCTCTCCTTCTGCACCTCAGTCTCCAAACTCTGCTCTCTGCAAAAGTCCTTCTATACTGCAGTCTTCAAACTCTGCTCTCTGTAAACGTCTTTCTACAGCCCAGATTCCAATCTCTGCTTTCTGTATTAGTCCTTCCGCACCCCAGTCTCTAAATTCTCCTCTCTCTAAGAGTCTTTCTGCACCTCAGCATCCAACCTCTACTCTCTGCAACAGTCCTTCTACACCCCAGTCTCCAAACTCTGCTCTCTTCAACAGTCCTTCTGCACCCCAGTCTATAATCTCTTCTCTCTGCAACAGTCCTTCTGCACCCCAGTTTGCAAACTCTGCTCTCTGGAACAATCCTTCTACCCCTCAGTCTCCAACCTCTGCTCTATGGAACAAGACTTCTGCACGTCAGTCTCCACCCTATGCTCTCCGCAACAGTTCTTCTGCACTCCAGTCTCCAAACTCTGCTCTCTGCAACAGTCCTTCTCCACCCCAGTCTCCAACCTCTGCTCTCTTCAACAGTTCTTCTGCACCAAATTATCCAACCTCTGCTCTCTGTAAGATGCTTCTGTACTCCAGTATCCAAACTCTGCTCTCTGTAACATTCCTTCTCCACCCCATTCTTTAAACTCTGCTTTTTGAAAATGTCCTGAAACACCCCAGTCTCCAACCTCTGTCTTCTGCAACAGTCCTTCTGCTCCCCAGTCTCCAACATCTGCTCTCCGGAACGGTCCTTCTGCACCCCAGTCTCCAAACTCTGCTTTCTGTATCAGTCCTTCTGAACCCCAGTCTCAAACCTCTGCTCTCTGTATCTATCCTTCTGCACCTCAGTCTCCAAAGTCGGCTCTCTGTAACAGTCTATCTGCACCTCAGTCTGACACCACTGCTCTCTGCATGATCCTTATGCACCCTAGTCTCAAAGCACTGCTGTCTTTAACAGTCCACCTGCACCTCAGTCTCCAACCTCTGCTCTCTGTAAGATCCTTCTGGAACTCTGTCTCGAAACTCTGCTCTCTATATCAGTCCTTCTGAACCCCAGTCTCCAACCTCTTTTCTCTGTAACAGGCCTTCTGCAGGCCAGTCCCCAAACTCTGCTCTTTGTAGCAGGCCTTTTGCACCCCAGTCTCCAACCTCTGCTCTCTGCAACGATCCTTCTGCACCTCAGTCTCCAACCTCTGCTCTATGCAATGATCCTACTGCACCACAGTCTCCAACCTCTGATCTCTGCAACAGTCCTTCTTCAACTCAGTCTCCAACTTCTGCTCTCTGTAATATCCTTCTGCACCCCTGACTCCAAGCTCTGCTTATTGCAACGATCCTTCTGCACCCCAGTGTCCAACCTCTGCTCTATGTAAGAAAATTTTGCACCTCAGTCTCCAACCTTTGCTCTCTGCAACAGTTTTTCTGAACCCCAATCTCAAACTTATGCTCTCTCTAGGAGTCCTTATGCAATGCAGTCTCCAACATCTGCTGTCTGCAACATTCTTTTTGCAGCCCAGTCTCCATCCTCTGCTCTCAGCAACAGTCCTTCTGCATCCCAGTCTCCAACCTCTGCTATCTGCAACAGTCCTTCTCCATTCCAGTCTAAAAACTCTGCTCTTTGTAACAATCCTTCTGCATATCAGTCTCCAAACTCTGTTCTCTGCAACGGTCTTTCTGCACCTCAGTCTCCAACCTCTACACTCTGTAACAGTTTTTCTGCACTTCACTCTCCAACCTCTGCTCTCTGTAGATCTTTCTAAAACCCAGTCTCAAAACTCTGCTCTCTGTATCTATTATTCTGCACCTCAGTCTCCAAAATCTGCTCTCTCTTACAGTTTTCTATACCGCAGTCTCCAAACTCTGGTCTCTGTTACGGTCCTTCTGCACCCCAATTTCCAACAACTTCTTTCTATAACAGTCCTTCTGCACCTCTGTCTCCAAACTCTGCTCTCTGTAACTGTCCTTCTACACCTCAGTCTCCAAACTCTGCTCTCTGTAACAGTCCTTCTGCACCTCAGTCTGACACCTCTGCTCTCTGCACGATCCTTCTGCAACCCAGTCTCCAAACACTGCTCTCTGTAACAGTTCACATGCACGTAGTCTTCAAACTCTGCTCTCTGTAAGATTCTTCAACAACCCAGTCTCCAAACTCTGCTCTCTATAACAGGCCTTCTACACCCCAGTCTCCAAACTCTACTCTGTATAACAGGCCTTCTGCACGCCAGTCTCCAAACTCTTCTCTCTGTAGCAGGCCTTCTGCACCCCAGTCTCCAAAATCTACACTGTGCAACAATTCTTCTGCATCCCAGTCTGCAACCTCTGCTCTCTGCAATGATTTTAATGCACCCCAGTCCACTACCTCTGATCTCCGCAACAGTCCTTCTGCACCTCAGTCTCCATATTCTGCTCTCTGTAAGATCCATCTTCACCCCAGTATTCAACCTCTGCTCTCTGCAAGAGTCCTTCTGCATCCAAGCTCCAACCTCTGCTCTCTGTAACAGGACTTCTGAACCTCAGTCTCAAACCTCTGCTCTCTGCAAAAGTCCTTCTGCACCCCAGTGTCCAACAACTGCTCTCTGCAACAGTCCTTCCGCACCTCAGTCTGAAAACTCTGCTGTCTTCAACAAACTTTCTGCACCCCAGTCTTCTACCTGTGCTGCCTGTAACAGTCCGTCTGCACCTCATTCTCCCAACTCTGCTCTCTGTAAAATACTTCTGCAAACAAGTCTTTAAACTCTGCACTATGTAACCGTCCTTCTGCACAACAGTCTCCAACCTCTGCTCTCTGTAACAGGACTTCTGCAACCAGTCTCAAAAATCTGCTCTCTGTAACAGGCGTTCTGCACCCGAGTTTCCAAAATCTTCTCTCTGCAACGATTCTTCTCCATACCAGTCTCCAAACTCTGCTCTCTGAAACAGTTCTTTTGCACCACACTCTCCAACCTCTGGCTCTGTAATATCCATCTGAACCCCACTCTTTAACCTCTGATCTCTGTAACCGTCCTTTTGCACCCCAGTCTCCAACCTCTACTCTCTGTAACAGTCCTTCTGAACTTCAGTCTCAAACCTCTGCTCTCTTAAACAGTCCTTTTGCACCAAATTCTCCATACTCAGCTGTCTGCAACAGTCCTTCTGCACCCCAGTCTCCAACATCTGCTTTCTGCAACAGTACTTCTCACTCCAGTTTCTAAACTCTGCTTCCTGCAATGATCCTTCTGTACCCCAGTCTCCAACGTCTGCTCTCTGCAGAGTTCTTCTGCACCAGAGTCTCCAAACTCTACTCTCTGTAACAGTCCTGGTGCACCTCAGTCTGCAACCTCTGCTCTCTCTAAGATTTTTCTGCAACCCAGTCTCCAAACTCTGCACTCTGTAACAGTGCTTCTGCACACCAGTCTCTAACCTCTGCTCTCTGCACGATCCTTCTTCACCCAAGTCTCCACCCTATGCTGTCTACAGAAGTCCTTCTGCAACCCAGTCTCCAACATCTACTCTCTGCAAAAGTCCTTCTACCCCTCAGTCTTAAAACTCTTCTCTCTGTAAAGACCTTTCTGCACCCCAGTCTCCTACTTCTGCTCTCTGTAACAGTCTTTTGCACCTCATTCTCATAACTCTGCTCTCTGTAAGATCCTTCTACAACCCAGTCTTTAAACTCTGCACTCTGTAACAGTCCTTCTGCAAAACAGTCTCCAAACTCTGCTCTCGGTAACAGGACTTCTGCAAGCCAGTCGCCAAACGCTGCTCTCTGAAACAGGCCTTCTGCACCCCATTCTCCAACCTCTTCTCTCTGCAACGATTCTTCTCCACCCAGTCTCCAACCTCTGCTCTCTGCAACAGTCCTTTTGAAACCCCAGTCTCCAAACTCTGCTCTCTTTAAGATCCATCTGAACCCAAGTCTCAAACCTCTGCTCTCTGTAACAGTTCTTCTGCACCCCAGTCTCCAACATATGCTCTCTGCAACATTCCTTCTGCAGCACAGTCTCCAACATCTGCTCTCTGCAACAGTCCTTTTGCAGCCCAGTCTCCAACCTCTGCTCTCTGCAACCGTCCTTCTGCAGCCCAATCTCGAAAGTCTGCTCTCTGCAACAGTCCTTCTGCACCTCAGTCTCCTACCTCTGCTCTCTTTAACAGTCCTTTTGCACTCCAGTGTCCAACCTATGCTCTCTACAACAGTCCTTCTGCACCCCAGTCTCCAACCTCTGCTCTCTGCAACCCTACTTCTGCAACCCAGTCCTCAAACTCTGATCTCTGCAACAATTCTTCTGGACCCCAGTCTCCAACTTCTACTCTCTGGAAGAGTCCTTCTGCACCACAGTCTCCAACCTCTGCTCTCTGCAAGATTTACCTGGACTCCAGTTTCCAAATTCTGCTCTTTGTAACATTCCTTCTCCAAAACAGTCTTTAACCTCTGCTTTCTGCAAGTGTCCTGCAGCACCCCAGTCTCCAACCTCTGTCCTCTAAAACATTCCTTCTGCTCCCCAGTCTCCACCATCTGCTCTCTGTAACAGTCCTTTGGCAACCCAGTCTCCAAACTTTGCTTTCTGTATCAGTCCTTCTGAACACCAGTCTCAAAACTCTGCTCTGTGTGTCTATCCTTCTGCACCTCAGTCTTTAACCTGTGCTCTCTGTAAATTTCCTTCTACAACCTAGTCTTCAACCTGTGCTCTCTGTAACAGTTTTTCTATACCAGAGTCTCCAAACTCTGGTCTTTGTAACGGTCCTACTGCACCCCAATTTCCAACATCTGCTTTCTGTAACAGTTCTTGTGCACCTCAGTCTCCAAACTCTGCTCTTTCTAACAGTACTTCTACATCTCAGTCTCCACCCTCTGCTCTCTGTAACAGTCCTTCTGCACCTCAGTCTGACACCTCTCCTCTCTGCATGGTCCTTCTGCACCTCAGTGTCCAACCACTGCTCTCTGTAACAGTCCACCTGCACCTCAGTCTCCAACCTCTGCTCTTTATAAGATCCTTCAGGAACCCAGTCTCCAAACTCTGCTCTCTATAACTGTCCTTCTACACCCCAGTCTCCAAACTCTCCTCTCTGTAACAGTCCATCTGCACCTCAGTCTCCAAATTCTGCTGTCGGTAATATGCTTCTGCACCCCTGTATCCAACCTCTGCTCTCTTTTACAGGACTTCTGCACCTCAGTCTCAAACATCTGGTCTCTGCAACAGTCCTTTTCCAACCCAGTCTCCAACCTCTGCTCTCTACATCAATCCTTATGCACACTAGTTACCAACATCTGCTCTCTGCAACAGTCCTTCTGCACCTCAGTCTTAAAATTCTGCAATTTGCAACGACCCTTCTGCACCCCTGTCTCCTATCTCGGCTCTCTCTAACAGTCCTTCTGCACCCCAGTCTCCCAACTCTGCTCTCTGTAAAATCCTTCTGCAACCCAGTCTTTAAACTCTGCACTTTGTACCTGTCCTTCTGCACAACAGTCTCCAACTTCTGCTCTCTGTAACAGGACTTCTGCAACCCAGTCTCCAAACTCTGCTCTCTGTAACAGGCCTTCTGCACCCCAGTCTCCAACCTCTTCTCTCTGCAACGATTCTTTACCACCCCAGTCTCCAAAAACTGCTCTCTGCAACAGTCCTTTAGAACCCCAGTCTCCAAACTCTGCTCTCTGTAACATCCATCTGAACCCCAGTCTCCAACCTATGCTCTCTGTAACAGTTTTTCTACTCCCAATCTCCAAACTCTGCTCTCTGTAACAGTCCTTCTGCACCTCAGTCTCCAACCTCTGCTCTCTGTAACAGTCCTTCTGCACCTCAGTCTCCCAACTCTGCTCTCTGTAAGATTCTTCTGCAGCCCAGTCTTTAAACTCTGCACTTTGTACCTGTCCTTCTGCACAACAGTCTTCAACTTCTGCTCTCTGTAACAGGACTTCTGCAACCCAGTCTCTAACCTCTGCTCTCTGTAACAGGCCTTCTGCACCCCAGTCTCCAACCTCTTCTCTCTGCAACGATTCTTCACCACCCCAGTCTCCAACAACTGCTCTCTGCAACAGTCCTTTTGAACCCCAGTCTCCAAACTCTGCTCTCTGTAACATCCATCTGAATCCCAGTCTCCAACCTATGCTCTCTGTAACAGTTTTTCTACTCCCAAGTCTCCAAACTCTGCTCTCTGTAACAATCCTTCTGCACCTCAGTCTCCAACCTCTGCTCTCTGTAACAGTCCTTCTGCAACCCAGTCTCTAAAATCTGCTCTATGCAAGACTCTTTCTGCACTCCAGTCTCCAAACTCTGCTCTCTGCAACGATCCTTCTGGACCCCAGTCTTTAACCTCTGCTCTCAGCAATAGTCCTTCTGCACCACAGTCTCCAACTTCTGCTCTCTGTAAGTTTCTTCTGCACTCCAGTTTCCAAACTCTGCTCTCTATAACATTTCTTTTCCACCCCAGTTTCCAAAATCTGTTCTCTGTATCTATCCTTTTGCACCTCAGTCTCCAACCTATGCTCTATGTAAGAGTCCTTATGCACCCCAGTCTCCAACCTCTGCTCTAGGTAACAGTCCTATACCGCAGTCTCAAAACTCTGCATTTTGTAACGGTCCTTCTGCAACTTAATTTTCAAACTCTTCTTCCTGTAACAGTTTTTCTGCACCTGAGTCTCCAAACTCTTCTCTCTGTAACCGTCCTTCTACACCCCAGTCTCCAACCACTGCTCTCTGTAAATGTCCACCTGTACCTCAGTCTGAAACCTCTGCTCACCACGATTCTTCTGCACCCCAGTCTCCAAACACTGCTCTCTGTTGCAGTCCACCTGCAGCTCAGTCTCCAACCACTGCTCTCTGTAACATCCTTCAGCAACCCAGTCTCCAAACACTGCTCTCTATAACAGTACTTCTGCACCCCAGTCTTTAACCTCTACTCTCTGTAACAGGCCTTCTGCACGCCAGTCTCCAAAGTCTGCTCTATGCAACGATCATTCTGCACGCCTGTCTCCAACCTCTGCTCTCTACAATGATCCAACTAACCTCAGTCTCCAACCTCTCATCTATGAAACAGTCCTTCTGCACCTTAGTCTCCAATCTCTGCCTTCTGTAATAGGCCTTGTGCACCCCAGTCTCCAAACGCTGCTCTCTGTAACAGTCATTCCACACCTCAGTCTCCAACCCCTGCTATATGTAACAATCCTTCCGCAACCCAGTCTCTAAAATCTGCTCTCTGCAACAGTCTTTCTGCACCCCAGTCTCCAAACTCTGCTCTCTGCAACGAACCTTCTGGACCCCAGTCTCCAACGTCTGCTCTCTGCAACATTCCTTCGGCAATACAGTGTCCAACATCTGCTCTCTGTACGATCCTTCTGCACTCCAGTTTTCAAACTCTGCTCTCTGTAAAATTTCTTCTTCACCCCAGTCTCAAACCTCTGTCCTCTGCAACAGTCTTTCTGCTCCCCAGTCTCCGAGATCTAGTCTCTGTATCAGACCTAATGTACCGCAGTTTCCAACCTCTGTTCTCTGTAACGGTCCTTCTGCAACCCAGTTTCCAACCTCTACTTTTTGAATCAGTCCTTCTGAACCCCAGTCTCCAACCTCTGGTCTTTGTATTTATCCTTCTGCACCTCAGTCTTCAACCTGTGCTTTCTGTAACAGTCCTTCTGCAAGTCAGTCTCTAAACTCTGCTCTCTGTAACAGACCTTCTACACCTCAGTCTCCAACCTCTGCTCTCTGTAACAGTACTTCTGCACCTCAGTCTGAAACCTCTGCTCTCCACGATTCTTCAGCACCCCATTCTCCAAATACTGCTCTCTGTAACAGTCCACCTGCACCTCAGTCTCCAACATGTGCTCTCTGTAAGTTCCTTCAGCAAACCAGTCTCCAAACTCTGCTCTCTGTAACAGGTTTTCTGCACCCCAGTCTCCAACATTTCCTCTCTGTAACAGGCCTTCTGCACTGCAGTCTCGAAACTCTGCTCTCTATAGCAGGCCTTCTGCACCCCACTCTCCATCCTCTGCTCTCTGCAATGATCCTACTGCACCCCAGTCTCCAACCTCTGATCTCTGCAAAAGTCCTTCTGCAACTCAGTCTCCAAATTGTGCTCTCTGTAAGATCTTTCTGCACCCCTGTCTCCAAACTCTGCTCTCTGTAACAGGACTTCCGCACCTCAGTCTCCAACCTCTGCTCTCTGCAACAGTCCTTCTGCACCCCAGTCTCCAACCTCTGTTTTCTACAACAGTCCTTCTGTACCCCAGTTAACAACATCTGCTCTCTGCAACAATCCTTCTGCACTCCAGGCTCTAACATCTGCTCTCTGCAAAAGTCATTCTGCACCTAAGTCTGAAAACTCTGCTCTGTGCAACGAACCTTCTGCACCCCATATTCCTACCTCTGCTCTCTGTAAGAGTCCTTCTGCACCTCAGTCTTTCAACTCTGGCCTCTGTTTGATCCTTCTGCAACCAAGTCTTTAAACTCTGCACTCTGTAACAGTCCTTCTGCACAACAGTCTCCAACTTCTGCTCTCTGTAACAGGACTTCTGCAACCCAGTCTCCAAACTCTGCTTGGTGTAACAGGCCTTCTGCACCCCAGTCTCCAACCTCTTCTCCCTGCAACGATTCGTCTCCACCCCAGTCTCCAACATCTGCTCTCTGCAACAGTCTTTTTGCACCCAAGTCTTTAAACTCTGCTCTCTGTAAGATCCATCTGAACCCCAGTCTTTAACCTCTGCTCTCTGTAACAGTCCTTCTGCACCCCAGTGTTCAAACTCTGCTCTCTGTAACAAACAGTCCTTCTGCACCCCAGTCTCCAAACTCTGCTCTCTGAAACAGGACTTCTGCACCTCATTCTCCAACCTATTCTCTCTGCAACAGTCTTTGTGCTCCCCAGTCTCCGAGATATGCTCTCTGTAATAATACTTCTGTACCGCAGTGTCCAAACTCTGCTCTCTGTTTCGGTTCTTCTACACCCCTGTCTCCAAACTTTGCTTTCTGTGTCAGCCTGTCTGAACCCCAGTCACCAACATTTGTTCTCTGTATCCATCCTTCTGCACCTCAATCTCCAACTTGTGCTCTCTGTAAGAGTCCTTCTGCAATCCAGTCTCCAACCTCTGCTCTCGGTAACAGTCCTAAATCGCAGTCTCCAAACTCTGCTCTCTTTAACGGTCCTTCTGCACGCCAATTTTCAACCTCTGCTTCCTGTAACAGTCCTTCTACACCTCAGACTGAAACCTCTGCTCTCTACATGATCCTACTGCACCCTAGTCTCCAACCACTGCTCTCTGTAACAGTACACCTGCACATCAGTCTCTAACCTCTGCTCTCTGTAAGATCCTTCAGCAACCTTGTCTCCAAACTCTGCTCTCTATAACAGTCCTTCTGCACCCCAGTCTCCAACCTCTCCTCTCTGTAGCAAGCCTTCTGCACCCCAGTCTCCAAACTCTGCTCTCTGCAATGATCCTTCTGCATCCCAATCTCCAACTTCTGCTCTCTGCAATGATCTACAGCACCCCAGTCTCCAACCTCTGATCTCAGAAACAGTCCTTCTGCACCTCAGTCTCCAACTTCTGCTCTCTGTAAGATCCTTCTGTATCCCTGTCTCCAAGATCTGCTATTTGCAACGATCCTTCTGCACCCCAATCTCCAACCTCTGTTCTATGTAACAGGACTTCTGCACCTCAGTCTCCAACCTCTGCTCTCAGCAACAGTCCTTATGCACCCCAGTCTCTAAATTCTGCTCTCTGTAACAGTCCTTCTGTACTGCATTATCGAACCTCTACTCTCTGTAACGTTCTTTCTGCACCAGATAATAGAGTCTCTGTTTTCTGTATCAGTTCTTGTGCACCCCAGTCTCAAACTTAAGCTCTAAGTGTTCTTCTGCACCTTAGTCTCCAACCTCTGCTCTCTGCAACAGTCCTTCTGCAACCCAGTCTGCAACCTCTGCTCTCTTCAACAGTCCTTCTGCACTTCAGTCTCCAACCTCTGCTCTCTGCAACAGTCCTTCTGCACCCCAGTCTCCAAACTCTGCTCTCTGTAAAAATCATTCTGCACCTCAGTCTGCAAACTCTGCTCTCTGCAACGGTTTTTCTGAACCTCAGTCTCCAACCTATACTCTCTGTAACAGTACTTCTTCACTTCAGTCTCAAACCTCTGCTCTCTGTGGGATCCTTAGCCAACCCAGTCTCCCAACTCTGCTCTCTGTAACATTCCTTCTTCACAGCAGTCTTCAATCTCTTCTCTCTGCAACTATCATTCTTTACCCCAGACTCCAAACTCTGCTGTCTGCAAAAGCCCTTCTGCACCAAAGTCTTAAAACTCTGCTGTCTGAAACGAACCTCCTGCACCTCAGTCTTCTACATCTGCTGTCTGTTAAAATTCTTCTGCACCTAAGTCTCCGACATCTGCTCTCTGTAAGATCCATCTGAACCCCAGTCTCCAACATCTGCTCTCTGTAACAGTCCTTCTGCACCTCAGTCTCCAACCTTTGCTCTCTGCAACAGCCTTCTGCATCCCAGTCTGCAAACTCTGCTCTCTGCATGGATCTTTCTGGACACCAGTCTTCAACGTCTGCTCTCTGCAAAAGTTCTTCTGCACCACAGTCTCCAACCTCTGCTCTCTGTAAGATCTTTCTGCACTCCAGTTTCCAAACTCTGCTCTTTCTAACCTTCCGTCTCTACCCTAGTCGCCAACCTCAGCTTTCTGCAAGGGTCCTGCGGCAACCCAGTCTCCAAAATCTGTCCTCTGCACCGGTCCTTCTGCTCCCCAGACTCCAATATCTGCTCTCTGTAACAGTCTTTCTGTACCGCATTCACAAAACTCTGCTCTCTGTAACGGTTCTTCTGCACCCCGGTCTCCAACCTCTGCTTTCTCTATCAGTCCTTGTGAACCCCAGTCTCTAAACTCTGCTCTCTGTGTCTATCCTTCTTCACCTCAGTCTCCAACCTGTGCTTTCTGTAACAGTCCTTCTGAACCCAAGTATCCCACCTCTGCTCTCTGTAACAGTCTTTCTATACCGTAGTCTCCAACCTCTGCTCCATGTAACAGTCCTTTTGCACCCCAATTTACAACCTCTGTTTTCTGTAACAGTCCTTCTGCACATCAGTCTGAAACCTCTGTTCTCCACGATCCTTCTGCATGCCAGTCTCCAACCCTGCTCTCTGTAACAGTCCACCAGCATGTTAGTCTCCAACCTCTGCTATCTGTAAGATCTTTCAGCAACCCAGTCGTCAAAATCTGCTCTCTTTACCAGTCCTTCTGCACCGCTCTCTCCAACCTCTGCTCTCTGTAACAGTCCTTTTGCACCCCAGTCTCCAACCTCTGCTCTCCGCAACAATTCTTCTGCACCCCAGTCTCCAAACTCTGCTCTCTGTAACAGTCCTTCAGCACTCTAGTTATCAACATCAGCTCTCTTTTACAGTCCTTCTCCACCCAAGTCTCCAAACTCTGCTCTCTGAAACAGTCCTCCTGTACTGCAAAATCCATCTTCTGCTTTCTGTAATGGTGTTTCTGCAACCCAGACTTCAATCTCTCCTTTCTGAATCAGTCCTTCTGCACCCCAGTCTTCAACCTCTGCTCTCTATTACAGTCCTTCTGCACCCCAGTCTCCAAAGTCCGCTATCTGCAACAGTCCTTCTGCACCCCAGTCTCCAACCTTTGCTCTCTGTAACAATCCTTCTGCACCTCAGTCTCCAAACTCTGTACTCTGCAACGTTACCTATGCACCTCAGTCTCCAACATGTATTCTCAGTAACAGTCTTTCGGCACCTGATTCTTTAACCTCTGCTCTCTGTAGGATCCTTCTCCAAACCAGTCTCCAAACTCTGCTCTCTGTAACAGTCCTTCCGCACACCAGTCTCAAACCTCTGCTCTCTGCACCGATCCTTCTTCACCCTAGTCTCCAACCTCTGCTCTCTGCAACAGACCTTCTGCAACTCAGTCTAAAAACTCTTCTCTCTGCAACGATCTTCTGAACCTC
This sequence comes from Ictidomys tridecemlineatus, assembly GCF_052094955.1. Lineage (NCBI taxonomy): Eukaryota > Metazoa > Chordata > Mammalia > Rodentia > Sciuridae > Ictidomys > Ictidomys tridecemlineatus. Next base: position 23,176 of record NW_027526201.1, read on the forward strand.
AGTCTACTACCTCTGCTCTCTGTAAGACCCTTCTGCAACCCAGTCTTCAAACTCTGCTCTCTGTAACAGTCCTTCTGCAGAATAGTTTCCAACCTCTGCTCTCTGTAACAGGTATTTTACAACACAATCTCTAACCTCTGCTCTCTGTAACAGGCCTTCAGAACACCAGTCTCCAACCTCTTCTCTCTGCAATGATTTTTCTCCACCCCAGTCTCCAACCTCTGCTCTCGGCAACAGTCCTGCACCCTAGTCACCAAACTCTGCTCTCTGTAAGATCCTTATGAACTCCAGTCTTCAACCTCTTCTCTCTGCAACGATTCTTGTCCATCACTGTCTCCAACATCTGCTCTCTGCAACAGTCCTTTTGCACTCCAGTCTCTAAACTCTGCTCTCTGTAAGATCCATCTGAACCCCAGTCTCCAACCTCTGCTCTCTGTAACAGTCCTTCTGCACACCAGTCTTCAAAATCTGCTCTCTGTAACTGTTTTTCTGCACCTCAGTCTCCAAACTCTGCTCTCTGTAACAGTCCATCTGAACCTCAGTCACTAGAATCTGCTCTCTGCAACGAACCATCTAGACCCCAGTCTCCAACTTCTGCACTTTGCAACAGTCCTTCTGCACCACAGTCTCCAATCTCTGCTCTCTATAAGATCTTTCTGCACTCCAGTTACTATACTCTGCTCTCTGTAAAATTCCTTGTCCACCACAGTCTCCAACTTCTGTCCTCTGCAACAGTCCTGCTGCTTCCCAGTATCCGAGATCTGCTCCCTGTATCAGTCCTTCTATACCGTAGTCTCCAACCTCTGCTCCCTGTAACGGTCCTTCTGCACCCCAATTTTCAAACTCTGCTTTATGTAACAGTCCTTCTGCACCTCAGTCTGAAACCTCTGCTCTCCACCATCCCTCTGCACGCCAGTCTCAAACTACTGCTCTCTGTAACAGTCCACCAGCACCTTAGTCTCCAACCTCTGCTATCTGTAAGATCCTTCAGCAACCCAGTCTTCAAAATCTGCTCTCTTTACCAGTCCTTCTGCACCGCTCTCTCCAACCTCTGCTCTCTGTAACAGTCCTTCTGCACCCCAATCTCCAACCTCTGCTCTCCGCAACAGTTCTTCTGCACCCCAGTCTCGAAACTCTGCTCTCTGCAACAGTCCTTCAGCACCCTAGTTATCAACATCAGCTCTCTTTTACAGTCCTTCTCCACCCCAGTCTCCAAACTCTGCTCTCTGTAAAAGTCCTCCTGTACTGCAGAATTCATCCTCTGCTCACTGTAATGGTCTTTCTGCAACCCAGACTCTAATCTCTGCTTTCTGTATCAGTCCTTCTGCACCCCAGTCTCCAAAGTCCGATATCTGCAACAGTCCTTCTGCACCCCAGTCTCCAACCTTTGCTCTCTGTAACAATCCTTCTGCACCTCAGTCTCCAAACTCTGTACTCTGCAACGTTACTTTTGCACCTCAGTCTCCAACATGTATTGTCTGTAACAGTCTTTCTACACATGATTCTTTAACCTCTGCTCTCTGCACCGATCCTTCTTCACCCCAGTCTCCAACATCTGCTCTCTGCAACAGTCCTTCTGCACACCAGTCTCCAACATCTGTTCTCTTCAACGGTCCTTCAGCAACTCAGTCTAAAAACGCTTCTCTCTGCAAGGATCTTTCTGAACCTCAGTCTACTACCTCTGCTCTCTGTAAGACCCTTCTGCAACCCAGTCTCCCAACTCTGCTCTCTGTAACACTAATTCTACACCTCAGTCTCCAACCTGTGCTTTCTGTAACATTCCTTCTGCACCCCAGTCTCCAACCTCTGCTCTATGCATTGGAACCTCTGCACCCCAGTCTCCAACCTTGTTCTCTACAACAGTACTTCTGTACTGCAGTCTCCAACCATTGTTCTCTGTAAGGGTCCTTTTGCAACCCAGTCTGCCACCTCTACTTTCTATATCAGTCCTTCTGCACCACAGTCTTCAAACTCTGCTCTCTGTAACCGTCATTCTGCACCTCACTCTGAAACCTCTTCTCTCTAAAACAGTCCTTCTGCAACCAGTCTTCAAACTCTGGTCTCTTCAAGAGTCCTTCTGCACCCAGTCTCCATCCTCTGCTCTCTGCAACAGTCCTTCTCCACCCCAGTCTCCAACTTCTGCTCTCTTTAACAGTCCTTCTTTACTGCAATCTCCAACCTCTGCTCTCAGTAAGGGTCCTTCTGCACCCCAGTCTCCAAACTCTGCTTTCTGTATCAGTCCTTCTGCACCACAGTCTCTAACCTGTGTTCTCTGTAACAGTCTTTCTGCACCTCAGAATCCATCCTCTGCTCTCTGTGCCCCAATTTTTAACCTCTTCTCTCTGCCACAGTCCTTCTGCAGCTCAGTGTCAAAACTCTGCTCTCCGTACTACAGGGATACGGCCACATAGATGTTCATAGCAGCACAATTCACAATAGCTAGACTGTGGAACCAACCCAGATGCCCTTCAATGGATGAATGGATTAAAAAAATGTGGCATTTATACACTATGGAGTATTACACAGCACTAAAAAATGACAAAATCATGGAATTTGCAGGGAAATGGATGGCATTAGAGCAGATTATGCTCAGTGAAGCTAGCCAATCCCTAAAAAACAAATACCAAATGTCTTCTTTGATATAATGAGAGCAACTAAGAATAGAGTAGGGAGGAAGAGCAGGAAGAAAAGATTGACATTAAACAGAGGCACGAGATGGGAGGGAAAGAGAGAGAAAAGTGGAATTGCATGGAAATGGAAAGAGACCCTTATTGTTATAAAAAACTACATAAAAGAGGTTGTGAGGGGAATTGGAAGAAAAATAAGGAGAGAAATGAATTACAGTAGATGGGATAGAAAGAAAAAATGGGGGGGAGGGGGATAGTAGAGGATAGGAAAGGTAGCAGAATACATCAGTCACTAGTATGGCATTATGTAAAAATGTGAATGTGTAACCAATGTGATTCTGCAATCTGTATTTGGGGTAAAAATGGGAGTTCATAACTCACTTGAAACTATTGTTCGAAGTATGATATGTCAAGAGCTTTGTAATGTTGTGAACAACCAATAAAAAAAAAAAAAAACTCTGCTCTCTGTAAGATTCTTCTGAAACCCAGTCTCCAACCTCTACTTTCTGCAATGGTACTTCTGTAAACCAGTCTCCAACCTCTGTTCTCTACAACAGTCATTCTGCACCCCAGTCTCCAACGTCTGCTCTCTGTAAGAGTTTTTCAGTCTCCAACCTCTGTTCTCTGTAAGCATACTTCTGCACCCCAGTCTTTTTTTTTTTTTTGGTTGGTCGTTCAAAACATTACACAGTTCTTAATACATCATCTTTCACAGTTTGATTCAAGTGGGTTATGAACTCCCAACTTTACCCCGTATACAAATTGCTGTATCACATCAGTTACCCTTCCATTGATTGACATATTGCTTTTCTAGTGTCTGATGTATTCTGCTGTCAGTCCTATTCTCTACTATCCCCCCTCCCCTCCCCTCCCCTCCCCTTTTCTCTCTCTACCTCTTCTACTGTAAATCATTTCTTCCATTTATATTATCTTGTCTTACCCTCCTTTCCTCTTATATATCATTCTCACTCCCTTTCCCTCCCACCTCTCATCCCTGTTTAATGTAAATCTTCTTCTCAAGCTTTTCGTCCTTTTCCTGTCCTTGTTTACTCCCCTTATATCAAAGGGGTCATTTGGTATTTGTTTTTTAATGATTGACTAGCTTCACTTAGCATAATCTGCTCTAATGCCATCCATTTCCCTCCAAATTCTATGATTTTGTCGTTCCTTAATGCAGCGTAATACTCCATTGTGTATAAATGCCACATTTTTTTTTATCCATTCATCTATTGAAGGGCATCTAGGTTGGTTCCACAATCTTGCTATCGTGAATTGTGCTGCTATGAACATTGATGCAGCAGTGTCCCTGTAGCATGCTCTTTTTAAATCTTTAGGGAATAGACCGAGAAGAGGAATAGCTGGGTCAAATGGTGGTTCCATTCTAAGCTTTCCAAGAAATCTCCATACTGCTTTCCAAATTAGCTGCACCAATTTGCATTCCCACCAGCAATGAACAAGAGTGCCCTTTTCTCTGCATCCTCTCAAGCACTTATTGTTGTTTGACTTCCTAATGGCTGCCAATCTTACTGGAGTGAGATGGTATCTTAGGGTAGTTTTCATTTGAATTCCTCTGACTGCTAGCGACGGTAAGCATTTCTTCATGTACTTATTGATTGATTGTATGTCCTCCTCTGAGAAGTGCCTTATCAGGTCCTTGGCCCATTTATTGATTGGGATATTTGTTATCTTATTGTCTAATTTTTTGAGTTCTTTGTATATTCTGGTTATTAGGGCTCTATCTGAAGTGTGTGGATTAAAGATTTGTTCCCAGGATGTAGGCTCCCTATTTATCTCTCTTATTGTTTCTTTTGCTGAGAAAAAACTTTTTAGTTTGAGTAAGTCCCATTTGTTGATTCTAGTTGTTAACTCTTGCGCTATGGGTGTCCTATTGAGGAATTTGGGGCCTGATCCCACAGTATGTAGATCGTAGCCAACTTTTTCTTCTATCAGATGCCGTGTCTCTGATTTAATATCAAGCTCCTTGATCCATTTTGAGTTAACTTTTGTTCATGGCGAGAGATAGGGATTCAGATTCATTTTGATGCAAATGGATTTAAAGTTTTCCCAGCACCATTTGTTGAAGATGCTATCCTTCCTCCATTGCATGCTTTTAGCCCCTTTATCAAATATAAGGTAGTTGTAGTTTTGTGGATTGGTTACTGTATCCTCTATTCTGTACCATTGTTTCACCCGCCTGTTTTGATACCAGTACCATGCTGTTTTTGTTACTATTGCTCCTTAGTATAGTTTGAAGTCTTGTATCGCTATACCACCTGATTCACACTTCCTGCTTAGCATTGTTTTTGCTATTCTGCGTCTTTTGTTATTCCATATGAATTTCATGATTCTTTTATCTATTTCTACAAGAAATGCCATTGGGATTTTGATTGGTATTGCATTGAACTTATAGAGAACTTTTGGTAATATCGCCATTTTGATGATGTTAGTTCTGCCTATCCATGAGCAGGGTATATTTCTCCATCTTCTAAGGTCTTCTTCTATGTCTTTCTTTAGGGTTCTGTAATTTTCATTATATAAATCTTTCACCTCTCTTGTTAGGTTGATTCCCAAGTATTTTATTTTTTGGGGGGATATTGTGAATGGAGTAGTTGTCCTCATTTCCGTTTCAGAGGATTTGTCGCTGATATACAGGAACGCCTTTGATTTATGCGTGTTGATCTTATATCCTGCCACTTTGATGAATTCATTTATTAGCTCTAGTAGCTTCTTCGTAGACCCTTTTGGGTCTGCTAGGTATAGGGTCATATCATCTGCAAATAGTGATAATTTAAGTTCTTCTTTTCCTAATTTTATGCCTTTAATTTCTTTCGTCTGTCTAATTTCTCTGGCCAGTGTTTCAAGGACTATGTTGAACAGAAGTGGTGAGAGAGGGCATCCCTGTCTTGTACCATATCTTAGAGGGAATGCCCTCAATTTTTCTCCATTCAGAATGATGCTGGCCTGTGGCTTATCATAGATTGCTTTTACAATGTTGAGGTATGTTCCGGTTATCCCTAATTTTTCTAGAGTTTTGAACATAAAGGGATGCTGAACTTTGTCGAATGCTTTTTCTGCATCTATCGAGATGATCATATGGTTCTTATTTTTAAGTCCATTGATGTGGTGAATAACATTTATTGATTTTCGTATATTGAACCAGCCTTGCATCCCAGGGTTGAATCCTACTTGATAATGGTGTATAATTTTTTTGATATGTATTTGAATCTGATTCGCCAGAATTTTATTGAGGATTTTTGCGTCAAGGTTCATTAGAGATATTGGTCTGTAGTTTTCTTTCTTTGAAGTGTCTTTGTCTGGTTTCGGAATCAGGGTGATGTTTGCCTCATAGAATGAATTTGGAAGTTCTCCCTCTTTTTCTATTTCCTGAAATAGCTTGAAAAGTATTGGTGTTAGTTCCTCTTTAAAGGTTTTGTAAAACTCTGCTGTATACCCATCCGGTCCTGGGCTTTTTCTAGTTGGTAATCATTTCATGGTTTCTTCTATTTCCTCTATTGTTATTGGTCTGTTTAGGTTGTCTATATCCTCCTGACTCAATCTGGGCAGATCATAACACTTAAAGGAATTTATCTATGCCTTCACTATCTTCTATTTTATTGGAGTATAAGGATTCAAAATAATTTCTGATTATCTTCTGTATTTCTGAAGTGTCTGTTTTGATATTGCCTTTTTCATCCCGTATGTTAGTAATTTGAGTTCTCTGTCTTCTTCTCTTCGTTAGCATGGCTAAGGGCCTGTCGATTTTATTTATTTTTTCAAAGAACCAACTTTTGGTTTTGTCAATTTTTTCAATTGATTCTTTTGTTTCAATTTCATTAATTTCAGCTCGGATTTTAATTATTTCTTGCCTTCTACTTCTTTTGCTGTTGTTTTGCTCTTCTTCTTCTAGGATTTTGAGATGAAGTAAGAAATCATTTATTTGTTGATTTTTTCTTTTTTTGAGGAATGAATTCCAAGCGATGAATTTTCCTCTTAGAACTGCTTTCAATGTGTCCCATAGATTCCGATATGTTGTGTCTGTGTTTTCATTTAACTCTAGGAAGTTTTTAATTTCCTCCTTGATGTCTTCTAAAACCCATTGATCATTCAGCATCCTATTGTTCATTCTCCAAGTGATGCTTGATGATTCCTTCCTTCTTTTATCATTGATTTTCAGTTTTATTCCATTATTATCAGATAAGATGCATGGTATTATCTTTACCCCTTTATATTGTCTAAGAGTTGCCCTGTGACATAATATGTGGTCTATTTTTGAGAAGGTTCCATGTGCTGCTGAGAAAAAGGTATAACTACTTGATGTTGGGTGGTATAGTCTATATATGTCAATTAAGTCTAGGTTGTTAATTGTGTTATTGAGTTCTATAGTTTCCTTATTTAACTTTTGTTTGTAAGATCTGTCCAGTGGTGAGAGAGGTGTGTTGAAGTCTCCCATGATTATTGTATGGTGATCTATTAGACTCTTGAACTTGAGCAGTATGAAGTGTCCTTCTTTATCCCTTTTAATTAACTTTGGCTTGAAATCTATTTTATTAGATATGAGTATTGACACTCCTGCTTGTTTCCGCAGTCCATATGAGTGGTATGAGTTTTCCCAACCTTTCACCTTCAGTCTATGAATATCTTTTCCTATCAGATGCATCTCCTGTAGGCAGCATATTGTTGGGTCTTGTTTTGTGATCCATTCTACTAGCCTGTGTCTCTTAATTGGTGAGTTTAAGCCATTAACATTTAGGGTTATTATTGAGATCTGGTTTGTTCTTCTAGCCATATTTGTTTATTGATGTTACTAAACCTGATTTGTTATTCTCTTTGACTACTTTCCCCCCTTTACTGTCCTACCTCCCATTGTTGGTTTTCAATGTTATTGTCCATTTCCTCTTCCTGTAATGTTTTGCAAAGGATTTTTTGAAGAGATGGTTTTCTAGCTGCGAATTCTTTTAACTTTTGTTTATTGTGGAAGGTTTTAATTTCATCTTCTATCCTGAAGCTTAATTTTGCCGGATACACGATTCTTGGTTGGAACCCGTTTTCTTTCAGTGTTTGAAATATGCTTTTCCAGGGTCTTCTAGCTTTCAGAGTCTGTGTTGAGAGATCAGCTGTTTTCCTGATTGGTTTGCCCCTAAATGTAATCCGCTTTCTTTCTCTTGCAGCTTTTAAAATTCTCTTCTTATTCTGTATGTTGGACATCTTCATTATAATGTGTCTAGGTGTGGATCTCTTATGATTTTGCACATTCGGCGTCCTGTAGGCTTCTAGGATTCAGGATTCTGTCTCATTCTTCAAGTCTGGGAAGTTTTCTCGTATTATTTCACTGAATAGACTGTTTATTCTTTTGATATGGAGCTCTGTGCTCCATTTGGTCTTTTGATATTGTCCCATAATTCTTGGATATTCTGCTCATGGTTTCTTAGCAGACTTGTTGAGCTGTCTATGTTCTTTTCCAGTTGAAATACTTTGTCTTCATTGTCTGATGTTCTCTCTTCTAAGTGATCCACTCTGCTGGTAGTATTCTCAATTGAGTTTTTAAGTTGGTTTATTGTTTCCTGCATTTCTAGGATTTCAATTGGTTTGTTTTTTATTACCTCTATCTCTCTGTGAAATTGATCGTTTACTTCCTGGATTTGTTTGTCAATGTGATCTTTCATTGTCTGATTTTGCTGTCTCATGTCTTCCTTGAGACTCCAGATCATCTGAAGCATATATATCCTGAACTCTTTATCTGACATTCCATCTGTTGCAGCTATTACCTCTTCTAAAGTTGAGTTGACCTGCATTGCTTGTGGTCCTTTCTTTCCTTGTCTTTTCATGCTGCTCACGTTTCTTTCTGCTTGGTGAAACTGTTGTGATTATGAGTTTTTTCCCCTAATTATTTATATTGCTCTTGTATAGTTGAAAAATCTCCCTTGCAGGGAGGGTAGTGGCTGTGCTCCTTCTCTAGTTGGGGTGATCTTAATACCGCGCTGGCAGGCCACTAGGCCTGCTCTGTCGGTTGTTCGCAGGTCTGCCCACCCTGCGGGAGCGGGTGGCGGCTCTGCTATGCCCCCCCTCCAATTGTGGCGATATGACTATCACCCCCTCGGGTCATTTGGCCTGATCCAGATGCGGGCGGCTGCTCTGCTCTGCCCCCCTACTCCAAATGGAGTGGCGTATCTACCATGCTGGCAGGCCTCTAGGCCTGTTCCATTGGTGGGTCTCAGGTCTGCCTGACTCTGGCAGTAAGGGGAGTTGGGTGTCGAGGGTCCTTTGATCCTTGCGGTCACGCCCACAGAGAGATTTTGAAGTTTCCCGGTTGTTCGCCAGGTGTGCGGGGCTATTAGCAGAGCCCGGAGGGCATGGCATGTACGGGGCCATGCGGGGACGCTTCTAGCTGAGTCGGGCCACCGGGAGCCACGTGAACAGCGGGGTAGCTGTGTCTGCGTGGGTAAGATCCGAGCGGGTGGTTTGGCTGTTCACCGAGCGAGAGCAGGGCCTCCCGGGAGAGCCGATATGGCGGTGGCGTCTGCCGGTTTGGGCTGCCACTTTGCTCTGGGCCACTGACGCTTTCAGAAGCTGCTGGTGGTTGCGGGATTGGACCTCTGCGCCCGCCAGAGGGGCCACCTGTAGAGCTGGGAAGCTGTGCCCACGTGGTTAGGGACTGGGTGGGTGATGGGGCTGCTCCCAGAGCGAGCACTAGGCCTCCCAGGGGAGCCTGGATGGCGGAGGCCGAATTCCGGTTCGGGCAGGGTGGGCCAAGTCGCTCCGGGTGTCTGCCGCTTGCAAAAATGGCTGCTGTTTACAGAAGATGATTTCTGTACCCACTGCGGGGCCACCTGTCTAGGCAGGTAGCTGTGGCCGTGTAGTTAGGGACCGGGAGGGTGATGCGGCTGCTCCCAGAGCGAGCACTAGGCCTCCCAGGGGGAGCCCGGATGGCGGAGGCCGAATTCCGGTTCTGGCGGGGCGGGCCAAGCTGCTCCGGGTGTCCGCCGCTTGCAAAAACGGCTGCTGTTTACAGAAGATGATTTTTGTACCCGCCACGGGGCCACCTGTCTAGCCAGGTGGCTGTGGCCACGTAGTTAGGGACCGGGTGGGTGATGCGGCTGCTCCCAGAGCAAGCCCTAGGACACCCAGGGGGAGCCCGGATGGTGGAAGCCGAATTCCGGTTCGGGCGGGGCGGGCCAAGCCGCTCCGGGTGTCCGCCACTTGCAAAAACAGCTGCTGTTTACAGAAGATGATTTCTGCACCCGCTGCGGGGCCACATGTCTAGCTGGATAGCTGTGGCCGCGTAGTTAGGGACCGGGCGGGTGATGCGGCTCCTCCCAGAGAGAGAGCTAAACCTCCCGGTGGGGCCGCTTGCGGGAGCAGCTGATGTCTGTAGGACTAGATTTCTGTGCCTGCGTGGCCGTCCAAGATCCACTTCTCTGGGACAAACTGTCACTTCCAATAAACCTACCAGGTCACGGCAGCTCTCTTCTTCAGGGAATTACTCTAGAAGTTTCTCCATAGGTAGGCTGCGGCTGTTCCAATGGGTCGTTCTTATCCGGTTAAAGTGGAGACGTTAGAATCGCTGCTTCCTCGCCGGCCGCCATGTTGGATCACCTCGCCCATAAACCTGCAATCTCTGCTCTCTGTAACAGGCCTTCTGCACCCCAGTCTCCAACCTCTGCTCTCGGGAACAAGCCTGCTGCTCCCCAGTCTCCAACCTCTACTCTCTGCAAGGATCCTTCTGCACCCCAATCTCTAAACTCTGCTCTCTGCAACATTCCTTCTTCACCCCAGTCCCAAACTCTGAACTCTGAAAGATCCTTCTGCACCCTAGTCTCCAAACTCTAATCTTTCTAACAATCTTTCTGCACCACAGTCTCCAACTTCTGCTCTCAGCAACGGTCCTTAGGCACCCCAGTCTCAAATTTCTGTTCTCTGCAACAGTCTTTCTGCACCCCAGTCTTAAACCTCTGCTTTCGGTATCAGTCCTTCTGCACTGCAGTCTCCAGACACTGCTCTCTCCAACGATCCTTCTGCACCTAAGTCTCAAACCTCTGCTCTCTCTAACAGCCCTTCTGTACCTCATTCTTTAAACTCTTCTCTCTATAAGATTCTTTTGCAACCCAGTCTTCGAACTCTGATCTCTGTAACTGTCCTTCTGCACCCCAGTCTCCAAGAACTGTTCTGTGTAACAGGCCTTCTTCACCCCAGTCTCCAAACTCTGCTGTATGTAACAGGCCTTTTGCGACCAGTCTACAAACTGTTCTCTCTTCAATGATCATTCTCCATCCCAGGCTTCAACATCTGCTCTCAGCAACAGTCATTTTGCACCTCAGTCTCCAACCTATGGTCCCTGTAAGATCCTTCTGCACACCTGTCTCCTAACTCTGCTCTCTGTAACACTCTTCTGAACACCAGTCTCCATCTTCTGCTCTCTGTAAGGGTCCTTCTGCACCTCAGTCTCCAACTTCTGCTCTCTGCAACACTCCTTCTGCACCCCAGTCTCCTAACTTTGCTCTCTGTAACAGTTTTTCTGCACCTCAGTCTTTAACCTGTGCTCTCTTTAAAAGTTTTTCTGCACCCCAGTCTCCAACCTGTGCTCTCAGTAAAAGTCCTTCTGCACCACAGTCTCAAAACTCTGCTCTCTCTATCAATCCTTCTGAACCCCAGTCTCCAAACTCTGCTCTCTGCAACGATCCATCTGCACCCCAGTCTCCAAAGTCTGCTCTCTGTTACAGTCCTTCTGCACCCCAATCATCAAACTCTGCTTTCTGTAATCGTCTTCTGCATCTCAGTCTCCATCCTCCGCTCTATGCAACAGTTCTTCTTCACCCAAGTCTCCAACGTCTTCTCTCTGAAAATGTCCTTCTAAACCATAGTCTCCAACCTCTGCTCTCTGTAACAGTCCTTCTACACCCCATTCTCCATACTCTGCTTGCCCCAAAAATACTTCTACAACCCAGTCTCCATCCTCTTCTCTCTGCAGGTTTTCTTTTGCAACCCAGTCTCCAGCATCTGCTCTCTGCAACAGTCCTTCTCCACCTTAGTCTCCAAACTCTGCTCTCTGTAACAGTCCTTCTGGACCCCAATCTCCAACCTCTACTCTCTGCAACAGTCCTTCTACACCCCAGTCTCCACCCTCTGCTCTCAGCAAAAGTTTTTCTGCACCCCAGTCTCCAACCTCTTCTCTCTGTAACTATCCTTTTTCACCTCAGTCTCCAACCTCTGCTCTTTGCAAGGGTCTTTCTCAGCTCAGTCTCCAACCTCTACTCTCGGTAACAGTGCTTCTGCACCTCAGTCTCCAAACTCTGCTCTTTGTAAGATCTTTCTGAACCCCATTCTTCAACATCTGCTCGCTGCTACAGTCCTTGTGCAATCCAGTCTCCAACGTCTGCTCTCTGCAACAGTTCTTCTGTACCTCAGTCTGAAAAATCTGCTCTCTGATACAATTCCTCTGTACCAAAGTCCAAACTCTGCTCTCTGTAACAGTCTTTCTGTACCTCTGTCTCCGACCTCTGCTCTCTGTAAGACCATTCTGAAACCCAGTCTGCAAACTCCGCTCTCTGTAACAGTCCTTCTTCACCCCAGTCTCAAAACTCTGCTCTCTAAAACAGGCCTTCTGCACCCCAGTCTCCAAGCTCTACTCTCTGCAGCGATCCTTCTGCACCCCAGTCTCCTGCCTCTTCTCTCTAAAACAGTCCTTCTGCACCCCAGTCTCCTACCTTTGCTCTCTGCTAGGTCATTCTGCACACCAGTCTCCAACCCCTGCTCGCTGTAACAGTCCTTCTGGAACCTATCTACAAATTCTGCTCTCTGCAACGTTCCTTTTGCACCCCAGTCTTCAAACTCTGCTCTCTGTAACAGTCCTTCTGTACCAGAGTCTCCAACCTCTGCTCTCTGTAATGGTCCTTCTGCCCCCCAGTCTCCAACATCTGCTTTCTTTGTCAGTCATTCTGCACCCCAGATTCCAACCTCTGCTCTCTGTAATAGTCCTTCTAAACCTCAGTCTCCAACCACTGCTTTCAGCAACAGTCCTTCTGAACCCCAGTCTCCTAACTCTGCTCTCTGCAACATTCCTTCTGCACCCCAGTATCAAACCTATGCTCTCTGTAATAGTGTGTCTGCACCCCAGTCTCCAACCTCTGCTCTCTGTAATGATACTTCTGCACCCCAGTCTCAAACATCCGCTCTCTGTAACAGTCCTTCTGCACCGCAGTCTCCAAACTTTTTTTCCTGTAAGATCGTACTGAAACCCAGTCTCCAACGTCTGCTATCTGTAACTGTCCTTCTGCACCCCAGTCTTTGAACTCTGCTCCATGCAACACTCTTACTTCTCCTCAGTCTCCAAACTCTGCTTTCTGCAACAGTCCTTCTGAACCCAAGTCTCCAACTTCTGCGCTCCGCAACATTCCTTCTGCACCCCTGTCTCCAATCTGTGCTCTGTAAAAGCCTTTTTGCACCCCTGTCTCCAAACTCTGCTCTCGGTAACGATCCTTCTGCACCCCAGTCTCAAACCTCTGCTCTCTGCAACATTCCTTCTTAACCTCAGTCTCCAACATCTGCTTTGTTCAACAGTTTTTCTGTACCTCAGTCTGAAAACTCCCCTCTCTGTAATCCTCCATATGCAACCCAGTCTCCAACCTATGTTCTCTGCAACAGTCCTTCTGTACCTCAATCTCCAATCTCTGCTCTATGTAACAGTCCTTCTGATCACAAGTCTCTAACATCTTCTCTCTTAAACAGTCCTTCTACACCCCAGTCTCCATACTCTGATCGCCCCAACGATCCTTCTGCACCCCAGTCTCCAAACTCTGTTCTCTACATAAGTTCTTCTGCACCCCAGTCTCCAAACTCTGCTCTCTGAAACAGTCCTTCTCTACTACAGTCTCCAACCTCTGTTCTCTGTAAGGGTCCTTATGCACCCCAGTATCCAACTTCTGCTTTCTGTATCAGTCGTTTTGAATCACAGTCACCAAACTCTGCCCTTCTGCAACACAGTCTGCAACCTCTGCTCTCTTCAACAGTCCTTTTGCACCCCAGTCTCCATCCTCTGCTCTCTGTAACAGTCCATTTGTACTCCAGTCTCCAACATCTGCTCTCTGCAACACTCATTATCCACCCCAGTCTCCAAACTTTGCTATCTGTAACAGTCTTTCTGTATTGCATTCTACAACCTCTGCTCTCTGTAATGGACTTTTTCACCCGAGTCTCCAACATCTGCTTTCTGTGTCAGTCCGTCTGAACCCCAGTCTCCTACCTCTGCTCTGTTTAACTGTCCTTCTGCATTTTAGTCTCAAACCTCTGCTCTCTGCTACAGTCCTTCTAGACCCCAATCTCTAAACTCTACTCTCTGCAACAGTCCTTCTACATCCCAGTCTATAACGTCTGCTCTCTGCAACAGTCCTTCTGCACCCCAGTCTTCAACTTCTGCTCTCTGTAACAATCCTTCTGCACCTCAGTCTCCAACCTCTACTCTCTGCAACGATCCTTCTGCACCCCAGTCTGAAACCTCTGCTAGCTGCAACAGTCCTTGCGAACCCCAGTCTCCAACATCTGCTTTCTGCAACAGTTCTTCTGTACCTTAGTCTGAAAACTCTGCTCTCCTCAATAATCCATCTTCACCCCAGTCTCAAAACTCTGTTCTCTGTAACAGTCCTTCTGTAACTCGGTCTCCAATCACTGCTCTCTGCAACACTCCTTCTACACCCAAGTCTCCATACTCTGATTGCCACAACGGTCCTTCTGCACCCCAGTCTCCAAACTTTGTCTCTACATCGGTTCTTCTGCAACCCAAACTCCAACCTCTGCTCTCTGTAACAGTCCTTCTGTACCAGAGTCTCCAACCCCTGTTCTCTGTAAGGGTCCTTATGCACCCCAGTATCCAACCTGTGCTTTCTGTATCCGTCGTTTGAACCACAGTCTCCAAACTCTGCCGTCTGTAACCGTCTTTCTGCAACTCAGTCTGCAACCTCTGCTCTCTGCAACAGTCTTTCTGCACCCCAGTCTCCATTCTCTGTTCTCTGCAACAGTCCTTTTGCACGCCAGTCTCCAACATCTGCTCTCTGCAACAGTCATTCTGCACCCCAGTTTCCAAACTTTGCTCTCTGTATCAGTCCTTCTGTACTGCATTCTCCAACCTCTGTTCTCTGTAAGGGTTCTTCTGCACCCCAATTTCCAACCTCTGCTTTCTGTGTCAGTCCTTCTGCACCTTAGTCTCCAACCTCTGCTCTCTGCTATAGTCCTTCTGAACCCCAATCTACAAACTCTACTCTGTGCAACAGTCCTTGTACATCTCAGTCTAAAACCCCTGCTCTCTGTAACAGTCCATCTGTACTGCATTCTCCAAACTCTGCTCTCGGTAAGGGTACTTCTGCACCCGAGTCTTCAACCTCTGCTTTCTGTATCAGTCCTTCTGCACCCCAGTCTCCAAACTGTGCTCTGTGTAACTGCACTTCTGCACCTTACTCTCCAACCTCTGCTCCCTGCTACACTCCTTCTGGACCCCAATTTTCAAACTCTACTCTCTGTAACAGTCCTTCTACATCGCAGTCCAAAACCTCTGCTCTCTGCAACAGTCCTTCTGCATGCAAATCTCCAACCTGTACTCTCAGCAACAGTCCTTCTGAACCTCAGTCTCCAAACTCTGCTCTCTGCAACATTCCTTCTTCACCCCAGTATCAAACCATTGTTCTCTGTAAAAGTCCGTCTGCACCCCAGTCTCCATCATCTACTCTCTGTAAGGATTTTTCTGCATCTCAGGCTCGAACCTCCGCTCTCTGTAACAGTCCTTCTGCACCTCAGTTTCCAAACTCTTTTCTGTAAAAACCTTCTGAAACCCAGTCTCCAACGTCTTCTCTCTATAACAGTCCTCTGCACCCCAGTCTTTAACCTCTTCTCTCTGCAACAGTCCTTCTGCACCTAAGTCTTCATCCTCTGCTTTCTGCAACAGTCCTTCTGCAAACAAATCTCCAACTTCTGCTCTCCGCAACATTTCTTCTGCACCCAATTCTTTAAACTGTGCTCTTTGTAAAAGTCCTTCTGCACCTCAGTCTCGAACCTCTGCTCTCTGCAACGATCCTTCTGCACCTCAGTCTCAAAACTCTGCTCTCTGCAACAGTCCTTCTGCACCCAAGTCTCCAACATCTGCTCTCTACAAAAGTCTTTCTACACCCTATTCTCCATATTCTGCACGCCTAATCAATCCTTCTGCAGCCCAGGCTCCAACATCTGTTCCCTACATCAGTCCTTCTGCAACTCAGTCTGCAATCTCTGGTCTCTGCAACAGTCCTTCTTCACCCCAGTCTCCATCTTCTGCTCTCTGAAGCAGTCTTCTGCTCTCTGAAGCAGTTCATAAGAAATGGCCTTTTTCTCCCAGAAGAAGTTCACCAGCAGTACTGGGAGGGTGGTGGATGTTTAGCAGACGTCCAAGAAGATCAAATTGCTGAGGAAAAAGTATATTGGAGTGTGGAGAGCAGGACTGACCCTGGTGGCCACTATTATGATCATGTTCCCCAGGAGAGTGGTCAGGTAAATGACCAGAAAGAGCAGAAAGTACCAGCCCTGTAGCTTGGAGTGGTTGGAAAATCCCAAGAAGATGAATTCAGTGACAAATGATTGATTACTCATTTCCAATGGTATCATAGGTACAAAACAGAGAAAAAGAGAACATGACGAGAATGGACTGAGAGCACCCCAAACAGGCTTGTTAATCTGCAGAAACATGGCAAATAATATTGTATACAGAGATTCCTGGACTCTGGAAAGAGATGTATAGGAGTGACTTTAGAGAGAGCATAACTTATCACAGACTTTTGCATGGGTGCTGTTTTGTAAGAATAAATGGAGACTTGGTCAAAATGCACAACCAGCTATCAACCCCTGTGTCTCATTGAATCTGCAGTATCTCCCTCCTAACACTGTGCTTCACTGTGATGAATTCTTTTTTTGTATGTCTGTTATTTCAAGTAATAAGTTTTCATTGTGTGAAAATGAAGAAAATGGAGAAAGTTATTCAGAAGAATAGAACAGGTCACAAAATCAAAGCTCTCTTTGCATTCATTCCATTCTACCTCTATCTATCTTTAAAATATCCAAAGCAAAATTTCCCAATATTTTTGTACTCTATTTAGTTGTTTGCCTTGTAATCTTAATTTCCTAACATGAAATTAAGTTAATATCTCCCTTTTTATTGAACATAGAAACCTTCCATTCAATTTACTATCATAAATATTGGAATAGAAGCTTTCATACATATGTATCTGTGATCATCTCTGATTATTTCTTAAAAGTAAAATTATAAGTCACCTGCTTTTAAATACATTGATCTATTTTTTTCAGTAGAAACTTTTATTTTTTTTAAGTTTTATAAGATACAAGAAATTTTGACAAATGATATATACTTAGGTATTTTTCTTCTTTTGTATTATAAGATTTACGTCACCAAATATGACATTTCATGAAAAAAAAATGATTGATACAATTACTGATTTTCTATCATGTTACCCATGCTAATCCGTGATCCATTGTTTTGAACTAAAATTTCTGTTTCTTTTTCAAACTTAAATGAAAAATATTATAGTAAAACAGTAGGTTCTTGGTCCAGATAGATGTGGATTGAAATCCATCTGTTGTTTACTAGATGTTGTTTGTAAAAAAGTCAGCTCATCTGTATTCCTCAGTTTGTTCCTTGCTTAGGATATTAATGATGTCTATTTCAAAACTGCTGAAAAAAATTTTGAGATAATATAAGCTATGTGTCTGGCACATTACATTTACTCAATGCCTTTTATCAAGTTAGAAAATGTCTATGCATTTTTTACTAGTAGGTTTTTTTTTTTTTTTGGTGTATGTGTGCTGGGTTTTGAATTCAGAGCCTTATGCATACTAAGCATGCACTCTACCACTGGACTTTGCCCCTTGTTTTATTTAGTTATAGTTTTTATCATAAATAGAAATTGAATTTTCTTATTTTCTCTGCATCTATTGAAATTATATTTTTTTTTCTTATTTAGTCTTTTACTATGGAAATTCGGTTGAATGAATTTTTGAATATTGAACCAGCCTTGCATTCTGGGATTGATCTCAATTAACTGTAATGTTATCCTTATTTTATATGGCTGAGTTCAATTTGTTAATATTGTTCCCTGCTTGCTTTTGTGTATTCTATTTTCGCTGTTCTCCAGAGATAATCTATTTCTTGAAGAATTCTCAGCTGTATTCTACTGTTATTTTCAGTCAATGCATGTTAGTGGACTAGTGGGAAACAGAGAAGGGATTTCTGATGTTTCCAAGAAGCCCTGCCTTAGGTACTGTAAACTCAGTCACAGGGATATGGCCTTCACAGTGACCCACTTTCTAGCAATATGGCTGAGCCTAGTTCTTATTCCTCCCGACGTTAGACATTTAGGCCTTTTCCTTTCCATATCTGCAAAGGTTTTCCGTTGAGTGTCCTAATGTAACAGTTTCTGTTACTCTTGCCCCTGAAGATTACAGCTTTTGTTCTATGCAAAATATCAGGAAATGGGTCTGGGAGGAGTTTTAGCTGCTGTTGTTGCTCTTTGTCCCTCCACCTATTCAAGAAATGATACCGTTAAAGACACTTTCTCAGAATACTTCCCTATCTTCCTGGGAGCATTTGGTGGAATCCATGGAGAAAAAGAAAAAAATACAAACATCTTATGTCTATAGCCCTCTGGGTCCTTATGCTCTTAAACCAGTCTATACTTAGTCTTTAGCAATCTATTAACTATTTTTTATTTGAGTTTTTTTTTTTTATAAATAAACTCCTATGTATCTAGTGGGTTCTCCCATAGTTAAAAAATGCCTGGATTATTTTGGTTGCTTATCTCTTCCCAGACTTTGGTTAGTTGTTTGACTTATAATCTTCATCTCTAATAATGTCAAGGAAAGACATTAATTTGCATTTTCTTCTGCTCTTTTTGGTTATTATAATGATGAAAACAACATGCTTTCTAGCTATTTCGATAGATACTCAAGGTGAAATTTGAAGTCTGTACACTTACTTTTCAAAAATATTTAGTCATTTGTAATTTAGTTAAATATGTAGTTATTCTATTCAAAACAATCACATTCCTAGCATATTTCCAAAGAAATTAATGCACAGTTCACAAAAATTCTTGTTTAAAAATTCATAATAACTCAAACAAATATTATGCCTTCAGCAGAAGGACAGAAGACAAATCATGGTTTATCATGCAGTGGAATAATTCAGTTAATTTAGAAACACAAATACTGGAAAATTAATAACATTGACAAATGTAAAAAAAATTTTCTGAGTGAAAGAAGCCAGATACAAAATATATACTGTATGTTTCCTTTAAATAAAGTTCAAAAATTAGCAAAACAGCTATAATGGTCAAGTAATAATGGTGTTCTTTTTTTTTTTTTTGGAGCTCAGGGGTGATATCAGTTGAAGCATGAAGGAATTTTCTAAAGTGATGGAAATGTTTTGTATCCTGATTTTTGGTAGTCCATATATATGTAAAATATTATAAACCTGTACACTTTAGTACTGTGCATTCTTTGAGTACAAATTATAGTTCAATTTTTTAAAATAACCTTATTTTAAAAATAAGTAATTCATGGGGAAGAGTGGTACCTGCCTGTAATCCCAGGTACTTGGGAGACTAAGGCAGGAGGATCATAAATTTGAAACTCTGCAAGGCCCCACGCCCCAAATAATTGAAAGGGCTGGGGATATAGCTTCATGGTAGAGTGCCACTGGGTTCAATCCCCAGGACTGCAATAAGTAAGTAAGTAAGTAAGTAAATAAGGAAATTGATAAATAGAAGTGAAAGCATTTTTTCAAGATGATTTTTAACTCAGGATTGGTTGGAACCACATCTAAATATTTTTATAGGTCTCTAAGAGGTTAAGTATTTTCTCCCATTTTTTGCATTTCTCTACTTTTTATTTACCACAGTGATAGTCCAGGACATATCACATTTTACAAGTGACATCAGTTGTGTCCTGATCACGATCTGTTTGAAGCAGTGAATGTGATTGGTGGGTGCATTCGGTCTGTATTACAGATACAAAGCCTTGCTCACCATGATGGATGGGTGTGTGTATGTGTGTGTGTATGTGTGTGTGTGTGTGTGTGTGTGTGTGTGTGTGTTATTGATTGTGGGATTGATTTTGACTGAGAACACTGTCTTATAGTTAGTGGGATGGCAAGTTGGCATCTCAGGCAACATTGATGTCAGAAATCTCAAAGAATATAGCAGAAATCTGCCATCTAAGGCTCAGCAAGCTCAGAACACTTGGTTATCCTAATTGCTATAAATGGAAAGACCCTCACTATTGAGCTTCTCTGAGAGCTGCATCACACTGGGGCGGGAGGAGGGAGCCCATTTCCATAGAGATTTACTCTGTTTTTATGGAGACTCCAGCTAGGCTCAAGGGGCTGGTGGGATAGTACCAGTGGATGCTGCCATGCCCTGGGTAATTCTGAGGAGCCTGCTACTTCAAGGGAGTTGGCAATGTATCAGCCTATGGGGCCGGGACTAGGCTCTGTGAAGTTGTGTCAGGCCTGATTTCTAAGCAAGGTACTTAGCAATAGAAACCTCGGAAAACGTCCCACTCCCCCCACCAAGCCATGGGTGAGAGAGCCCAGGTGTGTCTCTGGAAGCCAGGCTTGGGTATGAGAATGGACATCAATGATTGCAGAGTATCAACAATAGGGGCCCATAAATCTCTTTCAGGTGAGTGCAGATTGCAAACAGGGACATCTGAAGGGAGATAGACTGGGTTTTAGAAAATCATCAGATCTCTAGGTCTAGAACACGCGGATAGACCCACTCATGGAATTGTGCATGTGAGTCCAAGGAGCAGGGGTCGATAACTGTGAATCCTGGTTCCCCAGGTTTTAGACACACCTGTTTAGTTCAAAAGAGTGATCTGAGTGCGAAAACAAGATCAAAATGAAGTGCTCTGTATCTGAAGACGTGCTGTGTTGAAGGTGGGAGAAAATCTCTGAAGCCCTCATGGAGAAGGATATGGAGAACTTTAAAGTCCTAGTTGAAGAGGACATGGTATAGACAACAAATCAGTTTGGGCAGGCTGGCTAGCTGGTGGGATAACTCAGGAAAACAGGAATATGTGAGGAATAGCAGATGTAGAGGAGGCTTTGGTGGATTTGATTTGAGTAATGTTGAATGTGAGTTATCTGTGGGATAATCACGTGGAAATGCCCTTCACCAACAGCCTAGAACTGCACGTGTGGATTTGGGAGTCATTGTCTTGAAGGCAACTTTTACTGCAAAGCGTGAATATTGAATCCCCCAAGAGAATAGAGAGAGTAGAGAAGGAAATAGAGAAAGTAGAGATTCTTGTGATACTTGGTGTTCACGAAAATTGTAGTAAAAGTTTATCCAGAAATGACTAAAAACACCACACTATCTAGGTCAGTTGTAGGTATCGCTTTCTCTAAATAATTTCCCTAAACAAGAGGTTACCTTATTAGCATTGATTTACAATAAATCAACTTTGAAATGGAGCTTGAAGCTACATGTACTTGACATTTCTTACATTCTCTGTTTTCTCTATCAACTACCTGGATGAACTTCAAGTCATTTAGAAATCAGTGACATGTACTTTCTTTTAACTCCCCGTATCAAAAAGATCAATATGACAATCTCTTTAATAGGTAGATATCTAGATGTTTTCAGAAAAAGAAATAAAATTCCACATTGAAGGCAGTTCCAGTAGATTTTACTATGGGAAATTGGTACATGGTCTGTGGAGGTGTAAATGGGAAAACTAAATGTAAATGTTCAGGGATTTAAAAATACAATCTCTGAAGTTGTGCATACTGCTATTGTAAAGGTCTTAAGTTCAGGAGGGACAATTTCATGGGGCATTAAAAAAATCTCCCAATGTATGTTTATATAATTTTATCTACATATAAGTTTTTCCTTTGTTTTACTGGCTAATTTTTTTAGGTAACGGGTGTGGGGTAGGGTGAAGGACGATACCCAAACAATTTTTATTATCCTCTATGCTCTTTATTAATGTAGGGCATTAGATTGAATCATCATCATGGTCACCATTAGAATCTATTTTTAACAATCATAACTCATGAATGACACTTTGTGACACAATATGTACTTGCTCCTTAGAATTTATATAATGCAGCATAGGAATTAGATCAACTTAATAGTAAACCCTCTGCTCTGCAATAATAATAACCATAATCATCATAATCATCTAGGGCATATTTCATAGAAAAATAATTTGAGTGTGAGTCTTTTTAGATTGCTTCAATACACATAAATGCCTGACTTTAAAAACCTTGTTAATGTAGTTTAAAAGTGGCATGTTTTTTGTAAAAAATAGATTGAATTTCGTATATTCCATTATATCAAAACTCAGTGAATTTCTTTGAAAATTTGAATTTTTACATACCTGAATCCAATCAGGATTTTTCAAATTGAGTAACGAATAGAGACACACATTAGATAAAAATACCTAACACTTATTAAATGCCTATAAGACTTTTACTTGCATTAACTTATTTGGTTTACACAACAAGATATAAGATAACCTATTATCCCCATTTTACAGAAAAAAGAATTGAAATTAATGCACAATATATTATTGCAAGTAGGAAACATCAATGAATCCCTTTAATTTGCATAATGTATATTAATTTGTACATTTAATATGTATTAACAATTATGATTTAAGAAACAAAAAAAATTGACTCAGAAAATTTATCATGTAATAACTATTATTTGTAGCGATACTTTGTTACCTGATGATAATACCATACATTAGTAAACTGTCTTATTATCTTCAATGACCAGACACTCTTGTGTTTGGTTCTAATAATTCATTGCACATGATTAATAGGCCAACACAGCTTTCATTAAAATTCCAAATCTCAGGGCCTTAAGAAGCTTAAAGTATTTAAATTTCAAAAGAAAGTCGGTGCTTCAGTTAAGCACAACTAATTTTAAAATCTAAATATAAACAAAATAAAATAAATAAGTCTAGAGTCTTAAAAGAAGATTTTTTTTTTGCTTTGGCAATAAATGAAATGTTTTCCTGACTAAACTTAGGAATTCATTTCCTCAAACGAGAAAAAAAAAATGGGCATGACCAAAACTAGGAAGAATGGTGTGATCATGAAAACCCTTATGCACATCAGGGAAACAATGATTCCTATTTGATCTCAATAGCACAAGCAATGATTAAAATTTTTAAATCCAATTTTTCATGTTCCACAGTAAATTGCTTAAAACACACACACACACACACACACACACACACACACACACACACACACACAGTACAAGGTCAATTTATTCAGACAAATATCTGAATGATTTCAGGTGCTTGTGGCAATGTGAATTTATTACTGTGAAATCTATGAGCTATCTGGCCTGGCCAGAGTTGTCCTCATATCCTTCCATGTGGTGTGGGTGCTTGGAGCCGAGGGAAAGATCAGAGGTCATTGTGCAGAAAAGTTGGCCTCAGTCAGTGAGTTCCATGTGTTCCCAGTGATGCTGGTCCAAGGACACACTTTGGGGGAGGCTGGGCTCTTTCACCTAACATGCACGGATGCCCTTACCCCTAACTGGTAGGTTTAAAATCTTAACAAATTCACCAGGAAAAAGCCTCCCTCCTGTCTTGTAGATTCAGCACTCAATTCAGCATTTAACTTCTCTTTCAGTTCTGCTTTTTGGGGCCGGGATGTAGGGGGGCAGTTACCGGAGATTGAACTCAGGGGCTTGACCACTGAGCCACATCCCCAGCCCTATTTTATATTTTATTTAGAGACAGGGTATCACTGAGTTTCTTGGTGCCTTGTTTTTGCTGAGGCTGTCTTCGAACTCACTATCTTCCTGCCTCAGCCTCCTGAGTTGCTGGGTTACAGTCGTGCACCACTGTGCCAGCTCTTTCAGTTCTTTTTATTTCACCTGTGCTTCTTCTAGCATAAAGGGGAAAGGGAAGACAAATTATTACCTCTTATGATATGTCAGAGCATTCTAGTTATAAAATTCTTCAAAATATAAAATTCTCTTTTCCATTTAGGATTTTAATATTTCTTTTCTTGGTAGTGGTTAGTTTCAATTCAAACCGATTTTGTTCCTATAGAGGGTCTAATTTAGTCCTAAGCCAGATCTACTAAGAAACTCAAAGAGGATAAGATCTGATCCCTGTCCTGCTGCACCCCTCCCCTGACTCAGGCAATGGCAAGGTTCTACTGAGGTGGATGGCGCAAGGCCTTCATCCTCTGGAGGAGCGCAGTATGTTTCTGGGAATGGGCTGATTTGTTTTTGTATTCCTTTAATAAGTATAGTTCTGATTTCACATATGACCATTAAGTATAAAGGAAAAATCATGACTTTCCCAATTAATGCAACTACTTCTAAAGCATAGATCTGTTTGCTTTAAATGCAATGATTCAGCTGTGGAGTGTAAAGTGTTAATGTCTAAAGAAAAACTCCCTGTATTCCTGTCAAGGAAGTTTTTGAGAAATTAAATTAAAATCTAGTAAAGGAAAATTAATGTTAAGAATATAGATTAGTGCTTATTACTGGGCAACTTCTTCTTGTTCCTGTGCACAATGGTTTGTGCTCTTACTTTTGTTTGATTACAAGTAATAACAAATCAACTACTTGCCGTAACCATGGCACCAGTTCCAGTCAGTAGGTCAAGAAAGAATAGTCAAGGTATAGGCAAATAGTTTGGGACATTTGTAACTATTATTAAAAGTTAACTAAGCAGAAACAGCTCAAAGCAAAACTCGAACTGAAAGTACAAATGCTTGCTTATGCATAAGCCTAGATACATTCTTCTATCCTAATTGTTACTATGTAATATTTTGTTTTGTTTGAATAATGATTCCTGTTTTGTAACCACAAAGTACTGTAAGCCTACCAAAATGAAAAGTATATATGATCAACTTCACAAGTAAAGATTGGGATCAACCCCTTCACTTTGGTGTCTGTGTTGTTTCTCCACCCCCTCTTTCGCTGACTCCTCACCATTAGTTCTTCTCTTGAGACCCCCTGTTGGAGCTGGTCTCCGACACTGTCCTTCAACCAACTTACAATCTAATGGGAAAATGAACTCAATATGTGCAGGAAACTTGGTAACAATTCTATGTAATCTACAAATTATCATTATTTTCCCTTAGTGTTTGCTTGGGAAGCTCTGGGAATAGAGCACTTAATACTTGTCAAAGCACCTCATTCCATCTTGAACATGGGCTCCTCCAGGTCCTAGTTGGGCCTCTCAATTGTGTTCTAAACAATAGGGCAACACCTTGTGTAAATGTGCACTCAGTAAAGGTTTGAAGAATGAAGAAGGTCTGTCAAGTACATCCATGGAGCAGAGTTTTTAAAAGATTCTTTAAAGACGGTACTGTGTGGGTCCTTAAGGATCTAACAGAGACTTGACAGAGGCGAGAGGAAATTTCTGTTTAGTGGTTTTTGTGCAGATATCTTGCTGAGAAAAATAAATCCTCTGTGGGCATAAGTGAGGCAGCATAGCCCAGCGGCTTCTGAGGAATTCAGTGTCTCCTGTCTCTTAAACATATCCCTTATGGAGACCATCAGCTCAGTTCCCACAGAACAAGCAGCTCTGCATCTTTCTTTCCAAATCAGTCATCTCAAAGTCAGGTGACAGAGAATGAAGTCACTTATGAGTGACCCCAAAATATAATATTTCTAAAGGAGGAGGGTTGTGTATGAAGTAGATTACTCACAAGCTTCAGGGATTTATTACAGTTAATAAATTTCTTGCAACTCCCCTCCCCAAGCATCCATGTGTTGTAAGATAAAGATGAAAACCCCTAGATAGTGAATGAATACGTTTCTAAACATAACTTCTTCTACAATAATGATTTTTATTTAAACACATATTTTTGTAGGTCTATTGTTATGCTATATTGTATCATTATGGGAATGTGTCCCTATACTTTCTACCTAAAAATTAATCCTTTTTGTCCTGATCACCAAAAGCAGAGAATTAACACTTAGCATTATCTATTGTTTACCATAAGTAATTTTCCCCACACATCATCTCATTTAAGGAATTTTGCATCCCAGGTTTTCTGGTCATGATTTGTGTTTTCTTCCAGTACTGGAGGCATCATGCTAAATCCCTCAGGTTTTGTGATAACCTCTGAAGTTATTTCTACTCTGGCAATACAAGTAGTCTTGTGGAAACTTAGACACACATAGAAAAGGTGCTACGATAGGTCATTACATAAATGCCATCAAAATGGTCATGGAAATATATACAATATTCTGTAATATGTTTTTAAGGTGTAGGTGCATCCTGATTCTGGGATAGTATTTTTGAAAATTGTGATGGTACATAAACTATTTACCAGCAACTCTCACAGAGAGGCATAGATTTCTGGATTTGGTGTGGCCCTTGCTGCTCTCCATACTAGCACCTGGGCTGCAAAGAAAGCTCTTGGTAAAACTGGCTGTTGGTCTCCATTCACCACAAAACGGACCTGTTGTTCTGAAAGTTGCCTGTCGCATATCTGTGGCCTCATGAAGGAGTCAAAATCCTCTGATCTCTCACAATTCATTTTCCTGTGATGGACATTTATAGAGGTCTGGGGCCGACCTGTTGGGAATATGAATTGAGCCTTTGCTCTGCAGCTGCTCTGGGACTCCTCAGTTTGCAAACACAACTCAAGGGCAACGGCTTGAGTTCAACTGCAACAATGGAGAGCAGTTAATTTGCTGTTGGATTCATTAATGTCTTGGCAATCACCTGTTCCCAGCATGCAGCGAGAAGATCAGTGTCCTCTCTCTTCTGGGATGTGGGTGAGCGAAGTTCAGAGTGAGATTTCTGCTAAGAAGTTGTGGGTGGCTAAAACCTCAAGACTGCCTTCCATTTTCCCTAGGGAGAGAAGGGGTCAGGGTGGGTGTACACTTATTGGGATGGATTTTGCACAGCATATAAAGTTTTTTCTTCATGTTACATACTTTGGCAGATGGAAAAATATCAGAAGCCAGAATATTAAAAGCATCCCCACTATCTTCAGCTGATCCACTCCTGCTAAGGGCTGATCCCTTACCAAACCCTGTATGACTTCGTGCCCCTTAATTTTATGACCCTGCTGATGCTCATGACCTGGTGAAGAAATTGTTTGCTATGGAGTTTAAAAGTAAGGGGAAAAAAAGAGTCATCAAACAGCTCTTTCGAGCACAGATGGAGAGAAGACAACAAGCTTGAAAGTCTTGTAGTATTTTACTGCACAAAAATATAAATAAAAGTATTAGATAAAGAGTTAAGTCTCTAAAACTTAAAATTTCCCATAGTACAATGGGGTTTTCTGTCGCGACCCCTTGCCCGCAAGGAAGACGCAACTCGGGAATCTTCTTTCAGCGGTTTATTCAGGCCCTTGATATTTCTTCTACTGAATCCTCGGATGCCCCTCCCACCCTTAATATACCATCTCAAGCCCCAATGCGAAGCTGCCACGTGGAACTTTCTCATAGGGTGCTGAAAAACCATGCGCCAACTCTCCCAAATAAAGAGTTGTTTGTCACATACCACAGCGGAGTCAGCGCCATCTTGTAATGGCGACCATAATCTGCATAAGCGGCAGAGGCGGCTCACCACAATTCCCCCTTTCTGTTTTGTTAAAACAATACAGGCAAGAGTAGAGGACCTATCCCACTGTGCAGAAGTGGCTGCATAGTATGGCTCAGTCCTAAGGAGGGCCCTTCCCTAGACCTGACTCCATATCAGCCGATGCCTTTTTTGGTGAAACCGGGCGTGGACGCGTCAAACCCGCATGCAATAGGACATGCTCTCCTTGAGGTCCGGGTCCACTGCGGGATCACTCAAGTGCAGTGCCTTGCCTCGCATCCTGTATCTTGACGATGGTGAACAAAAGGGGGTAGCTGGGTCTACCTCTGTAGGACAACCACAATTAAGTTGGCGACACCCTGAGAGAAAGGCACGGGCTTTAAAGCCATAGCTAAAGACCAGTGTGGAAACCCTTCTGCGTACAATGGAAACAAGACCTGCAGAGTGCAAGGGCTTTTCAGCACTAGAAGAAAGACAAAAGAAGGACATGTCGAACCCAGTGCAATGTTAGAATAACTTGGGGTGCAACGACCATGTCAAAGGCACTAGTATGGAAATCCATCTGCGTGCAATGGCAGCAAGGCCAACAGAGTGCAAGGGATTTCCAACACTAAGAGAATAATGAGGAAAGACATGTCAATCCCAGTGCAATGTTACAATAACTTGGGGTGCAATGACCATGTCAAAGATTTACTGTTTAAGATGCGCAAGCCAGACTTGAGGTGAGTTGCCATTTTCTAAAGCTGCAAGAGCTTATATAATCATAGCCTTATCGTGAGCACTGCGGGCCTTGAGACTACAGAGAAACCACATACAAAGGATCACACCAAAGCAACACATAGTACCAAAAATGCCTACTCCCACCCACTCTTTAAAAAAGGAAAAAGCAGAAGATATCCAATTAGTGAATTGACCCAAAGTCACGGGATCAACACGGGTGTTATTCAAGACAGCTATCTGAGTCAGTTGAGACTGGATCATGTCTTCCGCCGCCATTGACCAATTCCCGGCCAAATAGTCACTGATGATGTGGGAAGCATTCCTGGAATCATTAAATCTAACAGAGGTTATACATAAATGCGCACGTTGGTCAATGCAACCCAAAGGTACCAGGTCAGACAATTATTCTATCTGAGCTTGAAGTATATCTATTCTTTGGTTAGCAGCTAAAATCCCTGGCAAAATATGTTGATTAACTTTATTTTGAGATTCGAGCATGGTGGAAGTTTGTTGAACAACTTCATTAACAGTGACAGCAGTTTGCACCTGGCTGGCCATGGCTACTCCGGCTGTAACTGCTGCAGCAGCAGCAAGGCCTGCATTAGTTAATGGCCCACCTATCTCTCTATAGACTTTCATCCAAGCCTCTATGCCTTTGTTTTTATAAGGAGTAATAGCTGCCTCACATTCTTTAGTACACTGTTCAAAGACCAATTGTTTAATCAAGGGCATAGCCTATCGGGATCGCCAAAAATTTTTGCTGCAGCATTCACCATCCTAGCAACAAAGTCTGAGATCTGTATTGACTGTTCTCCAAACTTGAGAATGAAAAGTCCTCCCGGAGCCTTGGACTCCACCCACATACGGGGCCGGAACTACTGGAGGCGCGGGGAAGGGTGGAGCAGCATCAAGTACTGGCTCCTCCTCTTCCCCAGAACTGGATTTATTACCCTTCTCACAACAGGCTTTTACATCTGTTGTTTCCCGTTTTTTCTTTTTTATCTTAGTCTTACGTAATTGTTGTAATAACTTGTCCAATTCCTCAGAACTGTCCGAGGTACTTGTGTCCTTGGGAGTTTCTAACTCAGTCAAGTCCGGATAGAGCCTTCTTCTCTGTTTAACTTCAGACTCCCTTGTCTGTTCACCACTCTTACTCCTAATACTTTCTGCTACCTCGCTATGTGACCCCTCCGATTATTCTTCATGCAATTGCTCAAGAACGGCCTGACCCTCGCTCACAGCTTTCTGGCATTTACCATCCATTATACACCCCCTCACTAATTTCCAAATCGGAATGGTACCGCCTTTTAAAGTTCCTTGTTTGTAAGCGAAATCCAGATCTTTCCCTAATTTGTCCCAACTGGGAATCGTGAGACTCCCTGAAAAAGCAAAACAAGGAGCTACAGAGTCAGTCTCTTCTAAAAACCTCTGTAATGTGCTCTGCTTCAATTTAAGTCCCTTAGAATGCAGTAACCCGTCCAAGGCCAGCAAAATTGGGCTTGAGGAAGTAGCACCCATACTGTTCCAAGCAGTGTAAAGAAAGTGAAAGTATAAAACCCCGCTCTCTCCTTATTTACAAAGGAGCGTCTTATTTTATTATTTTTCCCCGCTCTCTCTTTATCTACAGAGGAGCGTCTTGTTTATTACTTTTTCCCCGCTCTCTCTTTATCTACAGAGGAGCTGCACCGCTTGATCACGAATCCCACTCACCTGGGACTAACTGGTGCACCACCCCTGATCGCTGGAAGTTCTGGTTCCCAGGTTTCGGCACCACTTGTCGCGAACCCTTGCCCGCAAGGAAGACGAAACTCGGGAATCTTCTTTAAGTGGTTTATTCAGGCCCTTGATATTTCTTCAACTGAATCCTTGGATGCCCCTCCCAGCCTTAATACAGCATCTCAAGCCCCAATGCGAAGCTGCCACGTGGAACTTTCTCATAGTGTGCTGAAAAACCATGCGCCAACTCTCGCAAGTAAGGAGTTGTTTGTCACATACCACAGCAGAGTCAACGCCATCTTGTAATGGTGACCATTATCTGCCTAAGCGGCAGAGGCGACTCACCACAGTTTTCCTCATGCTTAGGAGAGACACATTAACAGTACTCCTAAAAGATCTTAGAATGATTAGCCATCAGGGAAAGGAAAAGCTAAAGCACATTTTATGAAGCACTTCACACATCCCAGGGTCCTCACAATAAAATGAATGATAATGATGTGTTGTTAAGGGAGTGAGGAAATCAGAAGCTTTATTCCCCACTCTTAATAATAAGGTAAGCTGGTTCCACTGGTCTGGAAAACGATCTGGAACTTCTTCAGAAAGTTAAATATGGAGTTAACGATCCACCGCTTCCACTACTACTTACAAACTCAAGATAAATAAAAAAGTTCTCCACCAATGATTTGTACATGAATGTTCATATAATGTTCTTATTATATATAATGTTCATATTATATATACAAATTTTATTCATATTAGTCAAAAGTGAAAATGACCAGACAGGTCTGTAATATATCTACTCAGGAAGCTGAGGCAGGAGAATCACAAATTCAGGGAAAACCTGGGCAAATTTGCAACACCCTGTCTCAAAACAAAATTTTTAAAAGGGTTGGGCTTTGGCTTAGTGGAAGAATATTGTTTAGTGTGCAGGAGGCTCTGGGTTCAATCTGCAGTACAACATCCACACAGACACAAAGTAAAAATTACTATCCAGTGCGAAATGAACAAAGAAATGTGGCATTTTCATAAGATGGAAATCAGACGCAATAAGGAAAAATAAACTAAAATACTAAAACAAGCTACAATATAACTGAAAATTGCAAACATCCTAAGTGAAAGGAATCAGATCCAAAAGGTGTATATGGTATTACTTCATTAAAAATATCCACAGAAACTCGAGTGTATACGTAGGTCTTTCCACATGTGAAGGAGAAACACAGAAATGGTGTTTTTTTAAAACTTAGAATCAAGATCCATTAGGAAAATGCAAGTCATAGTCACATTGCACATAGCACTTCACATTCACTAGTGTTGGCTAGAGCTGCAATATTGGGGAAAAGGAGATTGACTCCTTTAGATATAAGCTTTTTTTGGAGAGAAAATTAATAAAAATATTCTGAAATACCTGTGGATTAGAGAACACAGGTGAGGTCACAATGTGTCACATACTTAGCACAGTGTGCTTCCCCTGGTTGGAGTGGCACCACAGTGCTCATGAGACACTGTGTATGGAGAGAGTGCTCTTGTAATTGCTGCTGAAGAGTTCACATATTTCTACAACTAAGACATTTCCTAGAATGAAACCATCATCTAGTTCTAATCTCACTATACATTCTGTCTCTCAGCAAGCTTCCTCAGGGCACTCTGGACCTCGTTGCTTCTCAGGCTGTGAATGATGGGCTTTAACATGTAGGTCACCACACAGAATAGCACAGAGACCAGGGTGTCCGTGTCCAGCCTTCTCTGGGCCTGTCATACTGGAAGTTGGCTGTTCCATAGAAGACCACCATGACAGTGAGAGAGGACGCACAGGTGGAGAAGGCCTTCCTCCTACCCTAGGAAGAGGGAATCACCAGGATGGCCGCCATGATGAGTGCATAGGCACCTGCATTGAAGTGGCAGGGGCTCAGGCCCATGATGGCACTGACAACGTGGAGTGCAGACTCATTGACAGAGGTTTCTGAGCAAGAGAGCTTCAGGACCAATGGGGTGTCACAGAGAAAGTGGCGGAACTGCTGGGGCCCACACAGAGTGAGTGTGATGTCCAGCACCGTGGGTGTGACCAAATTCACCAGCCCACACAGCCAGGACCCAGTCACCTGGCCAACACAGACCTTCACACTCATGATGACTGGGTACTGAGGAGGATGGCAGATGGTCACACAGCAGTCATACTGGCCACACAGCCAGTAAGACGCCTTCTGTGCAAGCACTTGTCACCAATAAGAAGATCTGGGAAAGGCAGCCCTTATAAGAAATGGCCTTCTTCTCTCAGAAGAAGTTCACCAGAAGTACTGGGAGGGTGGTGGATGTGTAGCAGACGTCCAAGAAGCTCAAATTGCTGAGGAAAAAGTACATTGGAGTGTGGAGAGCAGGATTGACCCTGGTGGTCACTATTATGAGCATATTCCCCAGGAGAGTGGTCAGGTAAATGACCAGAAAGAGCAGAAAGAACCAGCCCTGTAGGTTGGAGTGGTTAGAAAATCCCAAAAAGATGAATTCAGTGACAAATGTTTGATTGCTTATTTCCAATGTTGTCATAGCTACAAATCAGAGAAAAAGGAGACCATGATGAGAATGGACTAAGAGCACCCAAAACAGGCTTGTTAATCTGCAGGAACATGGCAAATAATATCAAATGAAAAGAAGCCTGGAGACTGATAACCTGTGTGACTGGTCTCAGGGAATCAGACCCATGGAGCCGCACACATTTGCAGGGGTGATGGTGGGTGGGAGTAACCAGAGAATTGCTAGAAGCCAACAGAAAGCCATTCGACCTCATCATGGTGTGAAGCCATTTCTCACTGTCTCAGTAATCTCTGTCTCCTGTTGTCCTTTTATGTAAACATAGGATTTTCGGAGAAGTTCATTTTCATTGCAAATGTTAAGAAAAAAATTTACAAAGCAGAGTCATCATCTGCAGAAGCAGTCAGTGTTGCCTTCAGTGTATTCCAATGTAGAGTTTTTCTCATTTTACATCAATCTTGATCTCTGTGTTTGGAAAGGCAGAAGTTAACTATTCCTGTACAATGCTGAAATTATCAGGGCCAGAGCAAAATAGAGGAAAGAAGTTGATGAAGTGGGGTTGGACTAGCTATCTTAAGTATACAGGGAAGATCAGTGGAATAGAAGGAAAATGAGAGGGCGGAGTGTTTTGGGAAGGGAGGAAATGTGAAAGGTCTTTATGCAGATCATGTTATGTACACATGGAAATCTACCACAGGGGACTGCACCTGTATGTATATGTAGAAAGTACCAGTCAGAAATTAACAGATAAATGACCCAAATAAAGATCAGTAGAGAAAGTAGAATGGGGGCAGGAAGGGGAGGGAGATGGGAGGGTGGGGACTGAATGGAGTAAATCAGATTCCATGCACGTAGGATCTTTTCCAAATCAACCCAACTTCTATGTATAACTATTATGCTCTAATAAAAAATTTAAGAAGATGACATGATCCTATCAGCAAAGAGTGAGATTTGAATTCTTCTTGACCTATTTGTATACCTTTAATTTCTTTCTTTTGTCCAATGGCTCTGGTAATTTCAAAGATGAAATTGAATAGAAGTGGTGAAAGAGGGGGCACCCTGTCTTTTTCCAGTTTTTAGAGTGAATGCTTTCAACCTTTTTTTCACTTAGAATGATGCTGCCTTGGGTTTAGCATAGATAGCTTTTACAATGCTTTTAAAAAGTTCCTTCTATCCCTAGTGTTTCTACTGTTTTGACAGGTAGGGGTGCTATATTTTGTTAAATGCTTTTTCTGCATCTATTGAGAAGATCAATAAACTCACATATCTTTTAAATAAACTTAATCTCTCCCCTTTGGCTAAACATTCAGATCATCTCCAGTCCTATAAATATTTTAATGAACATTTCCCTACATAAACATATGTGACCATTTCGAATTATCTCTTCAGAATAAAATTTAAATCTGACATAAAAGAATTTGTTGTGCAGTTTCTATTTAAAACTAGCTAATGGAAGACATTATATTAAGTGAAATAAGCCAGACACATAAAGAGAAATAGCAGTTTTTCACTTCTTTGTGGAAGCTAAAAAGTTGATCTCAGAGAATTAGGGAGTAGAGTGGTGGTTATTGGAGCCTGGGAGAGAATCACAAAATTCATCGTGAGTCTGATTTCTCAAAGACGCATGTGAAGGACTGCCTGAAACATGCCCTCTGAGTGTGGTCTTTAAAAAAAAATAAGAGTGGACTTCTAACAGGGTCCTCAGAAAATCTCTCTTCTCTCCTCAGTGGGCAGCAGGAGGTCCATGGGTCTGGCTGCCTAGGAGCTAGCTGTGGTGTTCAAATGGGAAGGACCAGGACGGCTGGTGAATCTCAATAATCACTAGTAGACCGCATTCTAGGTTAGGGCAGGCTGGAAACAGGCCATCCAGAAGAAAATGGCTTGAGCTCTGAAAATGACAGAATCTGTGGATTTAGGAAACGGTTTTGGGTCTAATCCACTCATAACACCTACTCCCTGGGTCAGTCCACTGTTGCCACAGTTACCACAGGCCTGACCAGAACAACCCAGAGGGGGAGATGCACTCTGGCCTCCTGGCTTGGAGGTTTGGTCTGGGGCCAGCTGACCCATTGCTGCTGGCCTGAGATGAGATGGGACACCGAGGTGGAAGGGAACAAGGGGGGAAGAGTCTTTAGCTCATGGCAGCCAGAATGTGGGGCCGTGGGAGGGGACTGGAGGAGACAGTTCACAGGGGACAAGATGTCATTCCCCAGGGAATGTCCCTGGCCACACTCCACTTTCCCACACTCCTCTCAGTACAGTGTGCCTTTCAGATAATTAACCCACAAAATGGATGGATCCACAGATTAGGTCACAAGTCTCACAGTCTAATCATTTCACCTCTGAACACTGCTACTGTGGCAGACCCTGAGCTTTTGGTGAGGGGATACCTTATTTTTAAGCCATAATACTCCCTACAGTCCATGTGCTTTTGTTAGAATACCTTCATGTAGTCTGGGAGAGTAATCTGGTGCCACAACAAGATTAAAAGGAAATATCTGGTAACTGAAGATGTGACATTTGGAGCTTGGGGAAAAGCTCTAAAGAGGAGCCCTGGGTGAAGCACTTTAAAGTCCTGGTGACGAGGACACAATAGGAGACCTGGTCTATGGCGTAGCTGAGTGGCAGTGGGATTACTCATTAAAACATAAAAAAAATGAGAAGGACCATGTCTGGGGAGAGAAAAGGAGGGAAGGAGGTTGGGCATGGAGTCTGGGTACCTGCGGGGTCTCCCCGAGGAGATTCCAGGAGGCAGCGGGACAGTTTCACAGGAGATAGGCCTTGGAGCCATGGCTTAGAGTGACTGTGGAAGTCACAGGTGCTCATAAAGCCAAAAGAGAGCAGGGTGAAGAGAGAGGGCCTGATGGACTGTTCGGAAAAGAAGGTGTCCAGAAGGAGGCTCACCAGCTATCAGCAATCATTCTGAACCACAGTGTCAAAGCTCTGCTTTCTTTACAAGGCCTTCTGCACCCCAGTCTAAAACCTCTGCTCCCTATAACAGTCCTTATGCACCCCAGTCTCCAACCTCTGCTCCCTACAACAATCCTTCTTCACCCCAGTCTCCAAGTTCTACTCTCTGAAACACTCTTTATGAAACCCAGTCTCGAACATCTGCTCTCTGTAACAGCCCTTCTGAACTTCAGTCTCCAAACTCTGCTCTCTATAATATATTTCTGCACACCAGTCTCCAAACTGTGATACCTGTAACAGGCCTTCTGAACCCCAGTCTTCAACCTCTGCTCCCTGCAAGAATCTTTCTGCACTCCAGTCTCAAAGTTGTGCTCTCTGAAATAGTCCTTCTGCACCCCACTCTCGAACATCTGCTCTCTGCAACAGTCCTTCGGCACCTAAGTCTGAAAACTCTGCTCTCTGCAACAATCATTCTTCAACCCAGTCTGCAAACTCTACTCTCTGTAACATTCCTTCTGCACCTCATTCTCCAAACTCTGCTCTCTATAATATCTTTCTGCAACCCAGTCTCCAAAATGTG
The DNA here is from genome assembly GCF_052094955.1 of Ictidomys tridecemlineatus. NCBI lineage: Eukaryota > Metazoa > Chordata > Mammalia > Rodentia > Sciuridae > Ictidomys > Ictidomys tridecemlineatus. The sequence goes on from NW_027526201.1 coordinate 58,819, forward strand.
ATATCTGTAACAGGCCTTCTGCACCCTAGTCTCCAACCTCTGCTCCCTGCAAGAATTCTTCTGCAACCCAGTCTCCGAGTTCTGCTCTCTGAAAGAGTCCTTCTGCACCCCACTCTCGAACATCTGCTCTCTGCAACAGTCCTTCTGCACCTAAGTCTGAAAACTCTGCTCTCTGCAACAATCATTCTGCAACCAAGTCTCCAAACTCTGCTCTCTGTAACATTACTTCTGCACCTCAGTCTCCAAACTTTGCTCTCTATAATATACAGCTGCACACCAGTCTACAAACTGTGATATCTGTAACAGGCCTTCAGCACGCCAGTCTCCAAACTCTGCTCTCTGTAACACGCCTTCTTCAACCCAGTCTCCAACCTCTTCGCTCTGAAACGATCATTGTGCACCTCAGTCTCCCACCTCTGCTCTCTGCAAAAGTCCTTCTGCACCTCAGTCTCCAAACTCTGCTCTCTGTAAGATCCTTCAGCACCCCAGTCTCCAAACTCTGCTCTCTGTAACAGTATTTCTGCACCTAAGTCTGAAAACTCTGTTCTCTGCAACAATCATTCTGTAACCAAGTCTCCAAACTCTGCTCTCTGTAACAATATTTCTGCACCTCAGTCTCCAAACTCTGCTCTCTGAAACAGACCTTCTGCACCCCAGTCTCCAACATCTGCTCTCTGCAATGATCTTTCTTCTCCCCAGGCTCTAACCTCTGCTCTCTGCAATGGGCATTCTGCACCCCAGTCTCCAACCTCTTTTCTCTGCAACGATCTTTCTGCACCTCAGTTTCCAACCTCTACTATATGTAACAGTTATTCTGCACCCTAGTCTCCAAACTCTGCTCTCTGTAAGAATCTTCTGCACCTCAGTCTCCAACCTCTGCTCTCTGTAACAGTCCATATGCACCCCAGTATCCAAACTCTGTTCCTTGTAAAAATCTTAGGCAAATAAATCTCCAACTTCAGCTCTGTGCAAAGGTAATTCTGCACCCCAGTCTCCAAACTCTGTTCTCTGCAACAGTCCTTCTGCACCACAGTCTCCAAAGTCTGCTTTCTGTATCAGTTCTTCTGTACCCCAGTATCCAACCTGTGCTCTCTGTAACTGTCCTTCTGCAACCCAGTCTCCAACATCTGCTCTCTGTAAGTATCGTTCTCCACCATAGTCTCCAACCTCTGCTCTCCTCATCGATCATTCCGCACCTCAGTCTCCAACCTCTGCTCTCTGCAAAGATTCTTCTGCACCTCATTCTTCAAGCACTTGTCTCTGTAACAGTCCTTATGCAGCTCAGTCTCCCACCTATGCTCTCTGTAAGATACTTCTGCACACCAGTCTAAAACATCTGCTCTCTGCAATGATCCTTAGAACCCCACTCTCCAACCTCTGCTCTCTGTAACAGTCCTTCTGTACAGCAGTCTCAAAACTCTGCTCTCTGTAACGGTCCTTCTACACCCCAGTCTTGAAACTCTAATTTCTGTATTAGTCTTTCTGCACCCCAGTCTCCAAACTCTGCACTCTGTAACAGTTCTTCTGCACCTCAGTCTCCAAACTCTGCTCTCTGCAAGAGTCCTCTGTACCCCAGTCTTCAACATGTGCTCTCTGCAATAGTCCTTCTGCAAATCACTCTGAACACTCTGTTCTCTGCAATGATCCTTCTGCACCCTAGTCTCCAACCTCTGCTCTTTGTAACAGTCCTGCTGCAACTTGGTCTACAACCTCTGCTCTCTGTAAGATCCTTGCGCAACCTTGTCTAAAAACTCTGCTCTCTGTAACAGTTCTTCTGCACCCCAGTCTCCAACCTCGGCTCTCTGAAACAGTTCTTCTGCACCCCAGTCTCCAAACTCGGCTCTCGGTAACAGTCCTTCTGCACCTCAGTCTCAAAAATCTACTCTCTGCAAAAGTCCTTCTACACCCCATTCTCTAATCTCTGTTCTCTGCATAGTCCTTATAAACCACAGTCTTCAACCTCTGCTCTCTGTAACAGTCCTTCTGCACCCCAGTTTCCAAACTCTGCTCTCTGTAAGAGTCTTTCTACACATCAGACTCCAACCTCTGCTCTCTGCAACAGTCCTTCTGCACCTCATATCCAACCTCGGCTCTCTGCAACAGTCCTTCTGCACCCCAGTCTCCAAATTCTCCTCTCTGCAACGATTCTTCTGGACCCGGTCTCCAACCTCTGCTCTCTGTAACAATTTTTCTGCACCACAGTCTCCAAATTCTGCTCTCTGTAAGATCCTTCTGCACTACAGTTTCCAAACTCTGCTCTCTCTAACATTCCTTCTCCACCTCAGCCTTTAACCTCTGCCTTCTGCAAGTGTCCTGCGGCACCCCAGTCTCCAACCTCTGTCCTCTGCAACAGTCCTTGTGGTCCCCAGTCTCCAAACTCTGCTCTCCATAATGGTCTTTCAGCACCCCAGTCTCCAAACTCTGATTTCTGTATCAGTCATTTTGAACCTCAGTCTCAAACCTCTGCTCTCTGTATCTATCCTTCTGCACTTCACTCTCCAACCTGTGCTCTCTGTAATATTCCTTCTGCACCCCAGTCTCCAAACTCCGCTCTCTGTAACTGTTTTTTTATACCGCAGTCTCCAAAGTCTGGTCTCTGTAACGATTCTTCTGCACCCCAATTTCCAACCTCTGCTTTCTGTAACAGTCCTTCTGCACCTCAGTCTCCAAACTCTGCTCTCTGTAACAGTTCTACTGAACCTCAGTCTGACACCTCTGCTCTCTTCAAGATCCTACTGCACCCCCGTCTCCAAACACTGCTCTCTGTAACACTCCTTCTGCACATCAGTCTCCAACCTCTGCTGTCTGTAAGATGCTTCAGCAACCCAGTCTCCAAACTCTGCTCTCTATAACTGTCCTTCTGCAGTTTCCAACCTTTCCTCTCTGTTACAGGCCTTCTGCACGCCAGTCTCCAAACTCTTCTCTCTGTAGCAGGCCTTCTGCACCCCAGTCTACAATATCTGCTCTCTGCAACGATCCTTCTGCACCCCAGTCTCCAACATCTGTTCTCTGCAATGATCCTACTGCACCTCAGTCTCAAACCTCTAATCTCTGCAACTGTCCTTCTGCACCTCAGTCTCCAAATTCTGCTCTCTGTAAGATCCTTCTGCACCCCTGTATGCAACCTCTGTTCTCTGTAACAGAACTTCTGAATCCGAGTCTCCAAACTCTGCTCTCTATAAAAGTCCTTATGCACCCCAGTCTCCAAACCCTGCTCTCTGTAAGATCTTTATGCACTCCAGTTTCCAAACTCTGCTCTCTGTAACATTCCTTCTTTACCCCAGTCTCCAACCTCTGTCTTCTGCAACAGTTTTTCTGCTTCCCAGAATCCGACATCTGCTCTCTGTAACAGTCCTTCTGTACTGCAGTTTCCAACCTCTGCTCTTGGTAACGATCCTTCTACACCCCAGTCTCCATCTCTGCTTTCTGTATCAGTCTGTCTGAACCCCAGTCTCCAACCTCTGTTCTCTGTATCTATCCTTCTGCACCTTAGTCTTCAACATGTGCTATATGCAAGAGTCCTTCTGCACCCCAGTCTCCAAACTCTGCTCTCTGTAATGGTCCTTCTGAAGCCCAATTATGAAACTCTGCTTTCTGTAACAGTCCTTCTGCACCTGAGTCTGCAAACTCTCCTCTCTGTAACAGTCCTTATACACCTCAATCCCCAAACTCTGCTCTCTGTAACAGTCCACCTGCAACTCAGTCTCCAACCTATGCTCTCTGTAAGATCCTTCAGCAACCCAGTCTCCAAACCCTGCTCTGTATAACAGTCCTTCTGCACCCCAGTCTCCAACGTCTCCTCTCTGTAACTGGCCTTCTGCACGCCAGTCTCCAAACTCTGCTTTCTGCAATGATACTTCTGCTCCCAAGTCCCCAAACTCTGCTCTCTGCAATGATCCTACTGCACCCCAGTCTCCAAACTCTGGTCTTGTAATGGTCCTTCTGCACCCCAATTTCCAACCTCTGCTTTCTGTAACAGTCCTTTTGCACCTCAGTCTCCAAACTCTGCTTTCTGTACCAGTCCTTCTACACCTCAGTCTCCAACCTCTGCTCTTTGTAACAGTCCTTCTGAACCTCAGTCTGACACCTCTGTTCTCTGCATGATCCTTCTGCACCCCAGTCTCAAAACACTTCTCTCTGTAACAGTCCACCTGCATCTCAGACTCCAAACTCTCCTCTCTATAACAGCCCTTGTGCAAGCCAGTCTCCAAACTCTTCTCTCTGTAGCAGGCCTTCTGCACCCCAATCTTCAAAATCTGCTCTCGGCAATGATCCAACTGCACCCCACTCTCTAACTTCTGATCTCTGCAACAGTCCTTCTGCACCTTAGTCTCCAAATTTTGCTCTCTGTAAGATGCTTCTGCAACCTAGTCTCCAACGTCTGCTCTCTGTAACAGTCCTGATGCAACTTGGTCTACAACCTCTGCTCTCTGTAAGATCCTTGAGCAACCTTGTCTAAAAACTCTGCTCTCTGTAACAGTCTTTCTGCACCCCAGTCTCCAACCTCGGCTTTCGGTAACAGTCCTTTTGCACCTCAGTCTTCAAACTCTGCTCTCAGCAACGATCCTTCTGCACTCCAGTCTCCAAACTCTGCTCTTTCTAACAGTCCTTCTGCACCTCAGTCTCCAACCTCTGCTCTCTGTAACAGTCCTTCTGCACCTCAGTCTTCAACCTCTGCTCTCTGCAACAGTCCTTCTGCACCCTAGTTTTCAACGTATGCTCTCTGTAACGGTCCTTCTGTACTGCAGTCTCCAAACTCTGCTCTCTCTTGCGGTCCTTCTGCACCCCAATCTCCAAACTCTGCTCTGTGTATTATTACTTCTCCACCCCAGTCTCCAAACTCTGCTCTCTGTAACATTCATTCTGTACCTCAGTCCCCAAATTCTGCTCTCTGTAAGATGCTTCTGCACCCCTGTATCCAACCTCTGCTCTCTGTAACAGTCCTTCTGCACCTCAGTCTCTAACCTCTGCTCTCTCTAACAGTCCTTCTGCACCTCAGTCTCCCAACTCTGCTCTCTGTAAGATCCTTTTGCAACCAAGTCTTCAAACTCTGCATTCTATAAGAATCCTTCTGCACAACAGTCTCCAACCTCTTCTCTCTGCAACGATTCTTCTCCACCCCAGTCTCCAAACTCTGCTCTCTAGTATCCAAACTCTGCTCTATGTAACACTCCTTCTCCACCCCATTCTTTAACCTCTGCTTTCTGCAAATGTCCTGCAACACCCCAGTCTACAACCTATGCTCTCTGCAACAGTTCTTCAGCTCTCCAGTCTTCAACCTCTGCTCTCTGCAACAGTCCTTCTGCACCCAGTCTCCAAACTCTGCTCTCCATAACAATCCTTCAGCACCTCAGTCTCCAAAATCTGTTCTCTGCAACTGTTCTTCTGCACCTCAGTCTCCAACCTCCACTCTCTGTAACAGTCCTTCTGCACTTAACACTCCAACCTCTGTTCTCTGCAACAGTCCTTCTGCACCCCAGTCTCCAACCTCTGTTCTCTGTAACAGTCCTTATGTACCGCAGTCTCCAACCTCTGCTCTCGGTAATGGTCTTTCTGCACCCAGTGTCCAAAATCTGCTTTCTGTATCTGTCCTTCTGAACCCCAGTCTCAAACCTCTGCTCTCTTTATCTATCCTTCTGCACCTCAGTCTCCAACCTCTGCTATCTGTTACAGTTTTTCTATACTGCAGTCTCCAAACTCTGGTCTTTCTTATGGTCCTTTGCACCCGAATTTCCAAACACTTCTTTCTGTAACACTCATTCTGCACCTCAGTCTTTAATCTCTGCTCTCTGTAACAGTCCTTCTACACCTCAGTCTCCAAACTCTGCTCTCTGTAACAGTCCATCTGCACCTCAGTCTGACACCTCTGCTCTCTGAAGGATTCTCCTGCACCTTAGTCTCCAACCACTGCTCTCTGTAACAGTCCACCTGCACCTCAGTCTCCAACCTCTGCTCTCTGTAAGATCCTTCAGGAACTCAGTCTCCAAAGTCTGCTCTCTATAACAGTCCTTCTGCACCCCAGTCTCCAACCTCTCCTCTCTGTAACAGGCCTTCTGCACGAGAGTCTCAAAAGTCTGCTCTCTGTTTCAGGCCTTCTGCACCCCAGTCTCCAAACTCTGCTCTCTGCAACGATCCTTCTGCACCCCAGTCTCCAACCTCTGCTCTCTGCAATGATCCTACTGTACCCCAGGCTCCAACCTCTTATTACTGCAACAATCCTTCTGCAACTCAGTCTCCAAATTCTGCTCTCTGTAAAATCCTTCTGCAACCCTGTCTCCAAGCTCGGCTTATTTCAACGATACTTCTGCAACACAGTGTCATACCTCAGCTCTATGTAACAGGATTTTGCACCTGCGTCTCCAACCTCTGCTCTCTGCAACAGTCCTTCTCCACCCCAGTCTCCAACTTCTGCTCTCTCTACGAGTCCTTTTGCACCTCAGTCTCTAATTTCTTCTCTCTGCAACATTCCGTGTGCATCTCAGTCTCCATCCTCTGCTCTCTGCAACAGTCCTTCTGCACCCCAGTCTCCAACCTCTGCTCTCTGCAACAGTCCTTCTGCACCCCAGTCTACAAACTCTGCTCTCTATAACAATCCTTCTGCACCTCAGTCTCCAAATTCTGTTCTCTGAAACGGTCTTTCTGCACCTCAGTCTCCAACCTCTAGTCTCTGTAATAGTCCTTCTGCACTTCACTCTCCAACCTCTGCTCTCTGTAAGATCTTTCTGCACTCCAGTTTCCAAACTCTGCTCTTTCTAACATTCCTTCTCCACCCTAGTCGCCAAATTCTGCTTTCTGCAAGGGTCCTGCGGCATCCCAGTCTCCAAACTCTGTCTTCTGCAAATGTCCTTCTGCTCCCCAGTCTCCATTATCTCCTCTCTGTAATGGTCCTTCTGCACCCCAGTCTCCAACCTCTGCTTTCTGTATCAGTCCTTCTGAACCCCAGTCTCCAACCTCTGTTCTCTGTGTCTATCCTTCTTAACCTCAGTCTCCAACCTGTGCTTTCTGTAACAGTCCTTCTTCACCCAAGTCTCCCAACTCTGCTCTCTGTAACAGTCCTTCTATACCGTAGTCTCCAACCTCTGCTCTCTGTAACGGTCCTTCTGCACCCCAATTTCCAACCTCTGCTTTCTATAACAGTCTTTCTGCACCTCAGTCTCCAAACTCTGCTCTCCGTAACAGTCCTTCTACACCTCAATCTCCAAACTCTGCTCTCTGTAACAGTATTTCTGCAACTCAGTCTGAAACCTCTCCTCTCCACGATCCTTCTGCACCCAAGTCTCCAACCACTGCTCTCTGTAACAGTCCACCTGCACCTTAGTCTCCAACCTCTGCTCTCTGTAATTTTCTTCAGCAACCCTTTCTTAAAAATCTGCTCTCTGTACCAGTCTTTCTGCACCCCAGTCTCCAACCTCTCATGTCTGTAACAGGCCTTCTGCACGCCAGTCTCCAAATCTGCTCTTTTTAGCAGGCCTTCTGCACGCAAGTCTCCAACCTCTACTCTCTGCAACAATCATTCTGCACCCCAGTTTTTAACCTCTGTTCTCTACAATGATCCTACTTCACCCCAGTCTCCAACATCTAATATCTACAACAGTCTTTCTGCATCACAGTATCCAAATTCTGCTCTCTGTAAGATCTTTCTGCACCACTGTCTCCAACCTCTTCTCTCTGTAACAGTCCTTCTTCACCCCAGTCTTCAAACTCTGCTTTCTGTATCAGTCCTTCTGAACCCCAGTCTTCAACCTCTGCTCTCTGTGTCTATCCTTCACCTCAGTCTCCAACCTGTGCTTTCTGTAGAAGTCTTTCTGCACCCAAGTCTCCCAACTCTGCTCTCTGTAAATGTCCTTCTATACCGTAATCTCCAAACTCTGCTCTCTGTAACGGTCCTTCTGCAAACCAATATCCAACCTCTGCTTTCTGTAACAGTCCTTCTGCACCTCAGTCTCTAAACTCTGCTCTCCATAACAGTCTTTCTACACCTCAATCTCCAACCTCTGCTCTCTGTGATAGTACTTCTGCACCTCAGTCTGAAACCTCTCATCTCCACTATCATTCTGCACCCCAGTCTCCAAACACTGCTCTCTGTAACAGTCCACCTGAACCTTAGTCTCAAAACTCTGCTCTCTGTAAAATCCTTCAGCAACACTTTCTTCAAAATCTGCTCTCTGTACCAGTTTTTCTGCACTTCAGTATCCAACCTCTCCTCTCTGTAACAGGCCTCTGCATGCCAGTCTCCAAATCTGCTCTCTTTAGCAGGCCTTCTGCACGCAATTCTCCAACCTCTGCACTCTGCAATGATCCTTCTGCAACCCAGTCTTTAACCTCTGCTCTCTGCAATGATCCTACTGCACCCCAGTCTCCAACCTCTGATCTCTACAACAGTCCTTCTATACCTCAGTATCCAAATTCTACTCTCTGTAAGATCCTTCTGCACCGCTGTCTCCAATCTCTGCTCTCTCTAACAGTGCTTCTTTACCCCAGTCTCCAACCTCTGCTGTCCGCAACAGTTCTTCTGCACCCCAGTCTCCAAACTCTGCTCTCTCCAACAGTCCTTCGGCACCCTAGTTACCAACATCAGCCCTTTTTTACAGTCCTTCTCCAACCCAGTCTCCAACCTCCGCTCTCTGTAACAGTCCTACTGTACTGCAGATTCCAAACTCTGCTCTCTGTAAGGGTCTTTCTGCACCCCAGAATCCAATCTCTGCTTTCTGTATCAGTCATTCTGAAACACAGTCTCCCACCTCTGCTCTCTATAACAGTCATTCTGCACGCCAGTCTCCAAAGTCCGCTATCTGCAACAGTCCTTCTGCACCTCAGTCTCCAAACTCTGTACTCTGCAACGTTACTTCTGCACCTCAGTCTCCAACATCTACACTCTATAACAGTCTTTCTGCACCTGATTCTTCAACCTCTGTTCTCTGTAGGATCCTTTTCCAACCCAGTCTCCAAACTCTGCTCTCTGCAACAGTCCTTCTGCACACCAGGCTCCAACATCTGCTCTCTGCAACAGTCCTTCAGCAACTCAGTCTAAAAACTCTGCTCTCTGCAACGATTCTTCTGCACCTCAGTCTCCTACCTCTGCTCTCTGTGGAACCTTCTGCCACCCAGTCTCCAAACTCTGCTCTGTGTAACAGTCCTTCTGCACACCAGTCTCCAACCTCTGCTCTCTGTAACAGGAATTTTGCAACCCAGTCTCGAACCTCTGCTCTCTGTAACAGGCCTTCAGAACCCCAGTCTCCAACCTCTTCTCTCTGTAAAGATTTTTCTCCACCCCAGTCTCCAACCTCTGCTCTCGGCAACAGTCCTGCACCCTACTCACTAACCTCTGCTCTCTGTAAGATCCATATGCACTCCAGTCTCCAACTCTTCTATCTGCAACGAGTCTTCTCCAACCCACTCTCCAACATCTGCTCTCTGCAACTGTTCTTTTGCACCCGAGTCTCCAAACTCTGCTCTCTGTAAGATCCATCTGAATCCCAGTCTCCAACCTCTGCTCTCTTTAACAGTCCTTCTGCACACCAGTCTTCAAACTCTGCTCTCTGTAACTGTCCTTCTGCACCTCAGTCTCCAAACTCTGCTCTCTGTATCAGTCCATCTGCACCTCAGTCTCTAAAATTTGCTCTCTGCCACGATCCTTCTGAACCCTAGTCTCCTACTTCTGCTCTCTGCAACAGTCCTCCTGCACCACAGTCTCCAACTTCTGTCGGCTGCAACAGTCCTGTTGCTTCACAGTCTTCGAGATCTGCTCTGTGTAACAGTCCTTCTGTACCGCAGTCTCCAAACTCTGCTCTCTGTAATGGTCTTTCTACATCCCAATTTCCAACCTCTGCTTTCTGTAACATTACTTCTGCACCTCAGTCTCCAAACTCTGCTCTCTGTAACACTCCTTCTACACCTCAGTCTCCAACCTCTGCTCTCTGTAACATTTCTTCTGCACCCCAGTCTCCAACCTCTGCTCTCTGAATTGGTACCTCTGCACCCAAGTCTCCAACCTTGTTCTCTACAACAGTAATTCTGTACTGCAGTCTCCAACCTCTGTTCTCTGTAAGGGTCCTTTTGCAACCCAGTCTTCCACCTCTACTTTCTATATCAGTCCTTCTGCACCACCGTCTCCAAACTCTGCTCTCTGTAACCGTCATTCTGCACCTCACTCTGCAACCTCTTCTCTCTGAAACAGTCCTTCTGCAACCAGTCTTCAAACTCTGCTCTCTGCAAGAGTCCTTCTGCAACCCAGTCTCCATCCTCTGCTCTCTGCAACAGTCCTTCCCCACCCCAGTCTCCAAACTCTGCTCTCTTTAACAGTCCTTCTGTACTTCAATTTCCAACCTCTGCTCTCGGTAAGGGTCCTTCTGCACCCCAGTCTCCAAACTCTGCTTTCTGTGTCAGTCTTTCTGAACCCCAGTCTCTAACCTGTGCTCTCTATAACACTCTTTCTTCACCTCAGACTCCATCCTCTGTTCTCTGCTACAGTCCTTAAGCGCCCCAATCTTTAACCTCTTCTCTCTGCCACAGTCCTTCTGCAACTCAGTGTCAAAACTCTGCTCTCTGTAAGATCCTTCTGAAACCCAGTCTCCAACCTCTACTTTCTGCAATTGCCCTTCTGTAAACCAGTCTCCATCATCTGTTCTCTACAACAGTCATTCGGCACCCCAGTCTCCAAAGTCTGCTCTCTGTAAGAGTCTTTCAGTCTGCAACCTCTGTTCTCTGTAAGGGTCCTTCTGCACCCCAGTCCTAAACCTCTACTTTCGGTATCAGTCCTTCTGCACTGCAGTCTCCAAACACTGCTCTCTCCAACGATCCTTCTGCACCTCAGTCTCAAACTTCTGCTCTCTCCAACAGTCCTTCTGTACCTCATTCTTCAACTTCTGCTGTCTGTAAAATTTTTTTGCAACCCAGTCTCCGAACTCTGATCTCTGTAACTGTCCTTCTGCACCCCAGTCTCCAAGAACTGCTCTCTATAACAGGCCTTCTTCACCCCAGTCTCCAAACTCTGCTGTATGTAACAGGCCTTTTGCACCCAGTCTCCAAACACTTCTCTCTTCAATGATCCTTCTCCACCCCAGTCTCCAACCTCTGCTCTCAGCAACAGTCCTTTTGCACCCCAGTCTCCAACCTATGCTCCCTGTAAGATCCTTCTGCACACCTGTATCCAACCTCTACTCTCTGTAACACTCCTCTGCACACCAGTCTCCAACTTCTGCTCTCTGTAAGGGTCCTTCTGCACCTCAGTCTCCAACTTCTGCTCTCTGCAACACTCCTTCTGCACCCCAGTCTCCTAACTTTGCTCTCTGTAACAGTTTTTCTGCACCTCAGTCTTTAACCTGTGCTCTCTGTAAAAGTCCTTCTGCACCAGGGTCTACAACCTGTGCTCTCAGTAAAAGTCCTTCTGTACCACAGTCTACTATCTCTGCTCTTTCTAACAATCCTTCTGAAACCCAGTCTCCAAATTTTGCTCTCTACAACGATCGTTCTGCACCCCAGTCTCCAAAGTCTGCTCTCTGTTATAGTCCTTATGCACCCCAGTCTTCAAACTCTGCTTTCTGTAACCGTCTTCTGCATCTCAGTCTCCATCCTCTGCTCTATGCAACAGTTCTTCTTCACCCAAGTCTCCAATGTCTGCTCTCTGAAAGTCCTTTTAACCCTAGTCTCCAACCTCTGCTCTCTGTAACAGTCCTTCTACACCCCATTCTCCATACTCTGCTCGCCCCAAGGATACTTCTGCATCCCAGTCTCCATCATATGCTCTCTGCAGCTTTTCTTATGCACCCCAGTCTCCAGGATTTGCTCTCTGCAACAGTCCTTCTCCACCCCAGTTTTCAAACTCTGCTCTCTATAACAGTCCTTCTGGACCCCAATCTTCAAACCCTACTCTCTGCAACAGTCCTTCTACACCCCAGTCTCCACCCTCTGCTCTGAGCAAAAGTTTTTCTACACCCCAGTCTCCAACCTCTTCTCTCTGTAACTATCCTTCTTCACCTCAGTCTCCAACCTCTGCTCTTTGCAAGAGTCTTTCTCACCTCAGTCTCCAACCTCTACTCTCTGTAACAGTGCTTCTGCACCTCATTCTCCAAACTCTGCTCTTTGTTAGATCTTTCTGAACCCCAGTCTCCAACATCTGCTTGCTGCAACAGTCCTTGTGCAATCCAGTCTCCAACTTCTGCTCTCTGCAACAGTTCTTCTGTACCTCAGTCTGAAAAATTTGCTCTCTGCAACAATTCCTCTGTACCTAAGTCTCCAAACTCTGCTCTCTGTAACAGTCTTTCTGTACCTCTGACTCCTACCTCTGCTCTCTGTAAGACCATTCCGAAACCCAGTCTGCAAACTCTGCTCTCTGAAACAGTCCTTCTGTACCTAAATCTCAAATCTCTGCTCTATGTAACAGTCCTTCTGCACACACGTCTCTAACATCTGCTCTCTTAAACAGTTCTTCTACACCCCAGTCTCAAAACTCTGCTCTATGCAACAGTCCTTCTACACGCCAGTCTCCATACTCTGATCGCCCCAACGATCCTTCTGCACCCCAGTCTCCAAACTCTGTTCACTACATCAGTTCTTCTGCACCCCAGTCTCCAACCTCTGCTCTCTGAAACAGTCCTTCTGTACCACAGTCTCAAACATCTGTTCTCTCTATGGGTCCTTATGAACCCCAGTATCCTTCTTTTGATTTCTGTATCAGCCATTTTGAACCACAGTCACCAAACTCTGCCCTCTGTAACAGTCCTTCTGCAACTCAGTCTGAAACCTCTGCTCTCTGCAACAGTCCTTCTGCACCCCAGTCTCCATAATCTGCTCTCTGCAACAGTCCATTTGTACCCCAGTCTACATCATCTGTTCTCTGCAACAGTCATTATCCACCCCAGTCTCCAAACTTTGCTCTCTGTAACAGTCTTTCTGTATTGCATTCCACAACCTCTACTCTCTGTAATGGACTTCTGCACCCGCGTCTCCAACCTCTGCTTTCTGTGTCAGTCTGTCTGCACCCCAGTCTCCAACCTCTGCTTTGCTTAACTGTCCTTCTGCACTTTAGTCTCCCACCTCTGCTTTCTGCTACAGTCTTTCTGGACCTCAATCTCCAACCTCTACTCTCTGCAACAGTCCTTCTACATCCCAGTCTAAAACCTCTGCTCTCTGCAACAGTCCTTCTGCACCCCAGTCTCCAACATTTGCTCTCTGTAACAATCCTTCTGCACATCAGTCTCCAAACTCTGCTCTCTGCAACTATCCTTCTGCGCCCCAGACTGAAACCTCTGCTAGCTGCAACAGTCCTTGTGAACCCGAGATTCCAACATCTGCTTGCTGCAACAGTTCTTCTGTAACTCAGTCTGAAAACTCTGCTTTCTGCAATAATCCATCTGCACCCCAGTCTCATAACTCTGTTCTCTGTAACAGTCCTTCTGTAACTCAGTCTCCAATCACTGCTCTCTTCAACAGTCCTTCTACACCCACGTCTCCATACTCTGATCGCCCCAACGGTCCTTCTGCACGCCAGTCTCCAAACTCTGTTCTCTGTAAAGGGCCTTATGCACCCAAGTATCCAACCTGTGCTATCTGTATCAGTCTTTTGAACCACAGTCTCCAAACTCTGCCCTCTGTATCCGTCTTTCTGCAGCTCAGTCTGCAACCTCTGCTCTCTGCAACAGTCATTCTGCACCCTAGTCTCCATTCTCTGTTCTTTGCAACAGTCCTTTTGCACCCCAGTCTCTAACATCTGCTCTTTGCAAGTCATTATGCACCCCAGTCTCCAAACTTTGCTCTCTGTAACAGTCTTTCTGTACTGCATTCTCCAACCTCTGCTCTCTGTAAGGGTACTTCTGCACCCCAATTTCCAACCTCTGCTTTCTGTGTCAGTCCTTCTGCAACCCAGTCTCCAACCTCTGCTCTGCATAACTGTCCTTCTGCACCTTAGTCTCCAACCTCTGCTCTCTGCTACAGTGCTTCTGAACCCCAATCTCCAACCTCTACTCTCTGCAACAGTCCTTGTACATCCCAGTCTAAAGCCTCTGCTCTCTGCATCAGTCCTTCTGCACCCCTGTCTCCAACCTCTGCTCTCTGTAACAATCCTTCTTCACCTCAGTCTTTAACCTCTGCTCTCTGCAACGGTCCTTCTGCCCCTCAGTCTCCATCTTCTACTCTCTGTAACAGTGCTTCTGCACCTCAGTCTCCATTCTCTGCTCTCTGAAAGATTCTTCTGCAACCCAGTCTTCCAACTCTGCTCTCTGTAACAGTCCTTCATCACCCCAGTCTCCAAATTGTGCTCTCTGTAACAGTCCTTCTGCACTCCATTCTCCAACCTCTGCTCTCTGTATCAGTCCATCTGCACCCCAGTCTCTCACGTCTACACACTGCAACGATCCTTCTGCACCCCATTCTCCAATCTCTGCTCGCTGCAACAGTCCTTGTGCAAGCCAGTCTACAACATCTGCTCTCTGCAACATTTCTTCTGTACCTCAGTCTAAAAACTCTGCTTTCTGCAATAATCCTTCTGCACCCCAGACACCAACCTGTGCTCTCTGTAACAGTCCTTCTGCACCTCAGTCTCCAACCTCTGCTTTAAGCAGCACTACTTCTGCATCCAAGTCTCCAACCTCTGCTCTCTGCAACATTCCTTCTGCTTCCCAGTATCAAACCTGTGCTCTCTGTGAAAGTCCATCTGCACCCCAGTCTCCAACCTCTGCTTTTTGTAACGACCCTTCTGTACCTCAGACTCTAACCTCCACTCTCTGCAACAGTCCTTCTGGACCTCAGTCTCCAAACTCTGCTTTCTGCAACAGTCCTTCTGCACTCGAGTCTCTAACCTCTGCTCTCTGCAACATTCTTTCTGCACCTCAGTCTCCAACCTGTGCTCTCTGCAACGATCCTTCTGCACCCCAGTCTCAAACCTCTGCTCGCTGCAACAGTCCTTGTGAACCCCAGTCTCCAACATCTGCTTCATGCAACTGTTCTTCTCTACCTCAGTCTGAAAACTCTGCTCTCTTCAACAGTCCATCTACACCTTAGTCTCCATACTCTGCTCGCCACAAAAATCCTTCTACACCCCAGTCTCCAACCTTTGTTCTCTACATAAGTTCTTCTGCACCCCAGTCTCCAACCTCGACTCTCTGTAACAGTCCTTCTGTAGCGCCGTCTCCAACCTCTGTTCTCTGAAAGGGTCCTTATGCACCCAAGTATCCATCCTCTGCTTTCTGTATCAGTAGTTTTGCACCACCGTCTCCAAACTCTTTCCTCTCTAACAGTCCTTCTGAAACTCAGTCTGCAACCTCTGCTCTCTGCAAAAGTCCTTCTGCACCACAGTATCCATCCTCTACTCTCTGCAACAGTCCTTTTGCACCCCAGTCTTCAACATCTGCTCTCTGCAACAGTAATTCTCCACACCAGTCTCCAACCTCTGCTCTCTGTAACAGTCCATCTGTACTGCATTCTCCAAACTCTGCTCTCGGTAAGGGTACTTCTGCACCCGAGTCTCCAACCTCTGCTTTCTGTATCAGTCTTTCTGCAACCCAGTCTCCAAACTGTTGTCTGAGTAACTGTGCTTCTGCACCTTAGTCTCCAACCTCTGCTCTCTGCTACACTCCTTCTGGACCCCAATTTCTAAACTCTACTCTCTGCAACAGTCCTACTACATCGCAGTCTAAAACCTCTACTCTCTGCAACAGTCCTTCTGCACGCCTATTTCCAACCTCTACTCTCAGCAACAGTCCTTCTGAACCTCAGTCTCCAAACTCTGCTCTCTGCAACATTTCTTCTTCACCCCAGTATCAAACCATTGTTCTCTGTAAAAGTCCGTCTGCACCCCAGTCTCCAACCTCTATTCTCTGTAACGATCGTTCTGCACCTCAGTCTCGAACCTCCGCTCTCTGTAACAGTCCTTCTGCACCTCAGTCTCCAAACTCTTTTCTCTAAGATCCTTCTTAAACCCAGTCTCCAACGTCTCCTCTCTGTAACAGTTTTTCTGCACTCCAATCTTTAACCTCTGCTGTCTGCAACAGTCCTTCTGCACCTCAGTCTCCAACCTCTTTTTTCTGTATCAGTCCTTCTGCACCCCAGTCACCAAACTCTGCTCTGTGTAACTGTACTTCTGCACCCTAGTCTCCAAGTCTGCTCTCTTCTACAGTCCTTCTGGACCCCAATCTCCGACCTCTACTCTCTGCAACAGGCCTTCTGCACCCCAGTCTCCAACCTCTTCTCTCTGCAACGATCCTTCTGAACCTCACTCTCAAAACTCTGCTCTGTGCAACAGACCTTCTAAACCGCAGTCTCCAACCTCTGCTCTCTGCAGTGATCCTTCTGCATTCCAGTTTCCAACAAGTGCTCTCTGCAACAGTCCTTCTGCACCCCAGTCTCCAAACTCTGCTCTCTGCTACAGTACTTAGCACCCCAGTCTCCAACCTCTGCTCTCTGCAACATTTCTTCTGAACCCAAGTCTCCAACCTGTGCTCTCTTTAACTGTCTTGCTTCACCCAGGTCTCCAAACTCTGATCTTTGTAGCGATCCTTCTGCACCTCATTCTCCATCCGCTGCTCTCTGCAAAGATCCTTCTGCACCCCAGTCTCCATCCTCTGCTCTCTGTAAGAATCCTTTTTCACCCCAGTCTCCAACCTCTCCTCTCTGTAAAAGTCCTTCTGCACTTAAGTCTCCAAGTTCTGCAATCTGTAACAGTCCTTCTGCACCCCAGACTCAAACCTCTGCACTCAGAAATGATCTTTCTGCACCTCAGTCTCCAACCTCTGCTCTCTTTAATAGTCCTTCTCCACCCAGTCTCCAAAATCTGCTCTCTGCAACGATCCGTCTTCTTCCCAGACTCCAACCTCTGCTCTCTGCAATGGTCCTTCTACATCCCAGTTTCCAAAATCTGCTCTCTGTAACAGTCCTTCTGCACCTCAGTCTCCAAACTCTGCTCTTTAAAACAGTCTATCTGGACCCCTGTCTCTAACCTCTGCTCAGTAACAGTTCTTCTGCACCCCAATCTCCAAACTCTGCTCTCTGTAACACTCCTTCTGCACCCCAGTCTCCACTCTCTACTCTCTGTAAAAGTCCTTCTGCGCCTCAGTCTCCTACCTCTGCTCTCTGTAAGATCCTTCTGCAACCCATTCTAAAACGCTTCTATCTGTAACAGTCTTCTCCACCCCAGTCTCCACACTCTGTTCTCTGCAACAGTCCTTCTGCACCTTAGTCTCCAACCTCTGCTCTCTTCAACAGTCCTTCTGCACTCCAGTCTCCAAACTCTGCTCTCTGCTAAAGTACTTCTGCACCCCAGTCTCCAACATCTGCTCTCTGTATCAGTCATTTTACACCCCAGTAACCAAAATCTGCTCTGTTTAACAATCCTTGTGCACCTTAGTTTCCAACCTCTGCTCTCTGCAACGATCATTCTGCACCCCAGTCTCTAACCTCTGATCTCTGTATCAGACCATCTGCACCACAATCTCCAAACTCTGCTCTCTGCAAAAGTCCTTATGCACCCAAGTCTCCAAACTCTGCTGTGTGCAACATTACTTCTGCACCCCAGTCTCCAACCTGTGCTCTTAGTAACAGTACTTCTGCACCCCAGTCTCCAACATCTGCTCTCTGCAACAATCCTTCTTCTACCCAGTCTCCAAACTCTGCTATCTGTAAAAGTCCTTTTGTATCGCAATCTCCAACCTCTTTTCTTTGTACCAGTCCATCTGCTCCCCAATGGCAAACCTCTGCTTTCTGTTACAATCCTTCTGCACCCCAATCTACAAACTCTTCTCTCTGGAAAGATCTTTCTACACCTCACTCTCCAAACTCTTCTCTCTGTAAAACTCTTTCTGCACCTCAGTCTCCATCCTTTGCTATCTGCAAAGGTCCTTCTGCACCCCGTCTACAAACTCTGCTTTGAAACAGTCCTTCTGTACGGCAGTCTGCAAGCTCATCTCTCTATAACGGTCCTTCTACACCCCAATTTCCTACCTCTGCTCTCTGTAACAGTTCTTCTAAGCCTCAGTCTGAAAATTCTGCTCTCTGCAACAATCCTTCTAAACAACAGTCTCCAAACTGTGCTATTTGTAACAATCCTTCTGCACCCCAGTCTCCAACATCTGCTCTCTGTAACAGGTTTTCTGCAACCCAGTCTCCAAACTCTGCTCTCTGTAACAGGCCTTCTGCACCCCAGTCTCCAACCTCTGCTCTCTGCAGAAGTCCTTCTACACCCAAGTCTCCAACCTCTGCTCTCTGCAACAATCCTTCTGCATCCCAGTCTCCAACGTCTGCTCTCTGTAAGATCCTTCTGCACCCCGTTCTCCAAACTTGGCTCTCTGTAACAGTAATTTTGCACCTCAGTCTCCAACCTTATCTCTCTGCAACGGCCCTTGTGCACCTCAGTATCCAAACTCTGTTCTCTGCAGCTGTCCTTCTGCACCCCAGGCTACAAACTCTGCTCTTTGTAATAGTCCTTCTGCACCTCAGTCTCCAAACTCTGCTCTCTGCAACAGTCCATCTACACCCCAGTCTCTAACCTATGCTATCTGCAAACGTCTTATTATACCCCAGTATCCAACATCTGCTTTCTGCAACGATCCTTCTGCATCCCAGTCTCCAGCGTCTGCTCTCTGCAACAGTCCTTCTACACCCCAGTCTCCAAACTCTGCTCTCTGCTACAGTCCTTCTGCACCCCAGTCTCCAACCTCTTATCTCTGCAACAGTCTTTCTGCACGCCAGTCTCCAACTTCTGTTCTCTTTAACAATTTTTCTGCACATCAGTCCCGAAACTCTGCTCTCTGCAATCATCCTTCTGCACACCGTTCTCGAACCTCTTCTCTCTGTATCAATCGTTTTGCACCCCTGTCTCCAACCTCTACTCTCTGCAACGATCCTTTTGCAACCCAGTCTCCAAACTCAGCTCTCTGCAAAAGTCTTTCTGAACCCCAGTCTCCAACATCTGCTCTCTGAAACAGTCCTTCTCTACCTCAGTCTGAAAACTCTGCTTTGTGCAATGATCCTTCTGCACCCAAGTCTACAAACTCTGCTTTCTGTAACAGTCCTTTTTCATCTCACCTCTCAACAGTCTTTCTGTACTTCATCTCGCCTCTCAACAGTCTTTCTGTACTGCAGTCTCCAAACTCTGCTCTCTGCAACGGTCCTTCTGCACCCCATTCTCCAACCTCTGTTGTCTACAAGAGTCCTTAAGCACCTCAGTCTCCAAAATCTGCTCCATGCAACAATCCATCTGCACATTAGTCTTCAAATTCTGCTCTCTGCAACAGTTCTTCTGCACCCCAGTATCCAACATTTACTCTCTGAAACAGTCCTTCTCCACCCCAGTCTCCAACCTCTGCTCTCTGTAACATTCCTTCTGTACTGCTATCTCCAACCTCTGCTCTCTGTAAGGATCCTTCTGCACCCCAGTCTCCAATTTCTACTTTCTGTATCAGTCCGTCTGCACCCCAGTCTCCAACCTCTGCTCTCTGTAACAGTCCTTCTGTACCTCAGTCTCCAAACTCTGCTCTCTGCAAAAGTTTTACTACAACCCAGTCTCCAACCACTGCTGCCTGCAAAAGTCCATCTACACCCCAGTTTCCAACCTCTAGTATCTTCAACCGTCCTTCTGCACCCCAGTCTCCAAAATCTGCTCTCTTTAACAATCCTTCTGTACCTCAGTCTCCAAACTCTACTCTCTGTAACAGTCCTTCTGCATCTCAGTCTTCAAAATCTGCCCTCTGCAACAATTCTTCAGAACCGCTATCTCAAAATCTTGTCCCTGCAACAGTCCTTCTACACCCCAGTCTCCAACCTCTGCTATCTGCAAAAGTCCTTCTGCACCTTAGTCTCCAACATCTTCTCTCTGTAAGATCCTTCTGCAACCCAGTCTGTAAATTCTGCCCTCTGTAACAGTCCTTCTGCACCCCTTGTCCAACCTCTGTTCTTGTAAAAGTTTTTTTGCACGCCGGTCTCAATCCTCTGCTAGCTACAAAGATTCTTCTGCACCCCAGTCTCCAACCTCTATTCTCTGCAAAAGTACTTCTTCACCCCAGTCTCCAATATCTCCTATCTGCAACAGTCCTTCTGCACCTTAGTCTGAAAAATCTGTTCACTGCAACGATTATTCTGCAACCCAGTCTCCAACCTCTGCTCTCTATAACAGTCCTGCTGTACCACAGTCTCCAAACTCTGCTCTCTGTAAGATCCTTCTGCAACCCTGTCTCCAAATTCTGCTGTCTGTAAAAGTCCTTCTGCACCCCAGTCTCCAACCTCTGCTCTGTTTATCAGGCCTTTTGAACCCCATTCTCCAACCTCTGCTCTCTGCAACAGTCCTTCTGCAAAGGAGACTCCAAACTCTGCTTTCTGTATCAGTCCATCTGAACCCCAATCTCTGAACTCGCTCTCTGTAACAGTCCTTCTGCACCTTAGTCTACAAACTCTGCTCTTTGAAACAGTCCTTCTGCAACCCAGTCTCCAACATCTGCTCTCCGCAACAGTCCTTCTGCACCAAAGTCTAAAAAATCTGCCTCTGTAACAGTCTTACATAAAGGCAGTCTAGAACCTCTACTCACTGCAACATTGCTTCTGCACCCAAATCTCAAACCTCTGCTCTCGGCAACAGTCCTTCTGCACCCCATGTCAAGCCTCTGCTCTCTGCAGAAGTCCCTCTGCAACCCAGTTTCCAAACTCCGCTCTCTATAATGGTCCTTCTGCACCTCATTCTTCAAACTCTGCTCTCTGTAACAGTCCTTTTGCACCTCAGTCTCAAACCTCTGCAATCTGCAAAAGTCCTTCTACACCCCATTCTCTAACCTCTGTTCCCTGCAACAGTCCTTCTGAACCACAGTCTCAAACCTCTGCTCTCTGCAACAGTCCTTCTGTATCCTAGTCTCAAACTTATGCTCTCTGTAACGGTCCTGCTGCACCTTGGTCTACAACCTCTGCTCTCTGTAAGATTTCTGTGCAACCTTTTCTAAAAACTCTGCTCTCTGTAACAGTTCTTCTGCACCCCAGTCTCCAAACTCTGCTCTCTGTATCAGTACTTCTGCACCCCAGTCTCTAAACTCTCCTCTCTGTAACATTCCCTCTGCACCACAGTCTCCAACCTCTGCTCTTTGCGACAGTTCTTCTGCACCCCAGTCTCCAACCTGTGCTCTCTACAACAGATCTTCTGCACCCCAGTCTCCAACCTCTGCATTCTGAAACAGTCCTTCTCAACCCCAGTCTCCAACCTCAGCTCTCTGTAACAGACCTCCTCTACTGTGGTCTCCAAATACTGCTCTCTGTAATTTTCCTTATGCACCAAAGTCTCCGACTTCTGCTTTCTCTATCAGTCCTTATGCACCCCAGTCTCCAACCTGTGTTCTCTGTAACAGTCCTTCTGCATCTCAGTCTCCAAACTCTGCTTTCTGCCAAATTGCTTCTGCATCCAATCTCCAAACTCTGCTCCCTCCAACAGCCCTTTTACAACCAATCTCCAACCTCTGCTATCTACAGCAGTCCTTCTGCACCGCAGTCTCCAACATCTGCTCTCTGTAACAATCCTTCTGCACCTCAGTCTTTAACCTCTACTCTCTGTAAAGGTTGTTCTACACTGCAGTCTCCAATCTCTTATCTGTGTAAGATCTTTCTGCAACCCAGTCTCCATACTCTTTTCTGTAACAATCCTTCTGCACCCCAGTCTCAAAACTCTGCTCTCTACAACGATCTTTCTTCACCCCAATCTCCAACGTCTACTCTCTGCAACACTCCTTCTACACCCGAGACTCCAACAACTGCTCTTGGCAACAGTCCTTCTACACCTCAGTCTGAAAACTCTGTGCTCTGCTATGATCCTTCTGCACCCCAGTCTCCAAACTCTGCTCTCTGTAACAGTCCTTTTGCACCTCAGTCTCCAAACTCTGCTATCTTTAAGATCCTTCTGCAACCCTGTCTCCAAACTCTGCTCTATGTAACAGTTCTTCTGCACCCCAGCGTCCAACCTCTGCTCTCTGTATCAGAACTTTTGAACACATATCTACAACCTCTACTCTCTATAACAGTCCTTCTGAACCTCAGTCTCCAACTTCTGCTCTCTGCAACAATCTTCTGCTCCTCAGTCTCCAAGCTCTGCTCTCTGCAACCATCTTTCTGCACCTCTGTCTCCATAGTCTGCTCTCTGCAACACTCCTTCTGCACCCCAGTTTCCAACCTCTGCTCTCTTTTAGATGCTTCTGCACACCAGTTTCCAAACTCTGTTCTCTACAACATTCCTTCTCCATCCCAGTCTCCAAGCTTTTCTTTCTGCAACGATCCTGTAGCACCCCAGTCTCCAACCTCTGTTTTCTGCAAAAGACCTTCTGCTCCCCAGTCTCCAATCTATGCTCTGTGTAACAGTCCTTCTGTACTGCAATCTCCAACCTCTGCTCTCTGTAATGATTCTTCTGCACCCCAGTCTCCAAACTCTGATGTCTGTAGCAGGCCTTCTGCACCCAAGTCTCCAAACTCTGCTCTCTGTAATAGGCCTTCTGC
The DNA here is from genome assembly GCF_052094955.1 of Ictidomys tridecemlineatus. Lineage (NCBI taxonomy): Eukaryota > Metazoa > Chordata > Mammalia > Rodentia > Sciuridae > Ictidomys > Ictidomys tridecemlineatus. The sequence continues at coordinate 81,268 of NW_027526201.1, forward strand.
ATGCACCCCAGTCTCCAACCCTTTCACTCTGCAATGATCCTTCTGCACCCCAGTGTCAAAACTCTGCTCCTTGCAACAGTTCGTCTGCACCCCAGTCTCAAACCTCTGCTCTCTGTAAGATCCTTCTGGACACCAGTCTCCAAACTATGCTCTCTGTAAGAGTCCTTCTGCACTCCAGTCTCCAAGCTCTACTGTCTGCAGCAGTCAATTTGAACCCCAGTCTCCAACCTCTGCTCTCTGTAAGATCCATCTGAACTTTGGTATCCAACCTCTGCTCTTTGTAACAATCCTTCTGCACCCCAGTCTCCAAACTCTGCTCTCTGCAAGATCATTCTAGACCCCAGTCTCCAACCTCTGCTCTCTGCAACAGTCCTTCTGCACGACAGTCACCAACCTCTGTGCTCTGTAACAGTTTTTCTATACCACAGTTTCTAAACTCTGGTATCTGTAAAGGTTCTTCTGCACCCTAATTTCCAAACTCTGCTTTCTGTAACAGTCCTTCTGCACCTCAGTCTCCAAACTCTGCTCTCTGTAGCAGGCATTCTGCACCCCAGTCTTCAAAATCTGCTCTCTCCAAGGATCCTTCTGCACCCCAGTCTCCAACCACTGCTCTCTGCAATGATCCTACTGCACCCGAGTCTCCAACCTCTGATCTCTGCAACAGTCCTTCTGCACTTCAGTCACCAAATTCTGCTCTCTTTAAGACCAATCTGAACCCCAGTCTCCAAAGCCTGCTCTCTGTAACAGTCCTTCTGTACCCCAGTCTCCAAACTCTGCTCTCTGCAACAGTCCTTCTGCACAACAGTCTCCAACCTCTGCTTTCTGTATGATTCTTCTGCACTCCAGTTTCCAAACTCTGCTCTCTGTAACATTCCTTTTCCACCCAGTCTCCAACCTCTGTCCTCTTCAACAGTCTTTCTGCTCCCCAGTCTCCGAGATCAGCTCTCTGTAACAGTCCTTCTGTACCGCAGTCTCCAACCTCTGCTCTTTGTTACAGTCCTTCTACACCCCAGTCTCCAACTTCTGCTTTCTGTATCAGTCTGCCTGAACCCCAGTCTCCAAAATCTGTTCTCTGTATCTATCCTTCTGCACCTCAGTCTTCAACCTACGCTCTATGTAAGAGTCCTTCTGCACCCCAGTCTCAAACCTCTGCTCTCAATAAGAGTCCTATACCGCAGTCTCCAACCTCTATTCTCTAACAGTCCTTCTGAACCTCAGTCTGAAACCTCTACTCTAGGCACGATCTTTTTGCACCCAGTCTTCAACCACTGCTCTCTGTAACAGTCAAGCTACACCTCAGTCTCCAACCTCTGCTCTCTGTAAGATCCTTCAGCAACCCAGTCTCAAAACACTGCTCTCTATAACGGTCCTTCTGCACCCCAGTCCCGCACCTCTTCTCTCAGTAACAGGCCTTTTGCACGCCAGTTTTCAAACTCTACTCTATGCAAGGATCATTTTGCACCCTTGTTTCCAACCTCTACTCTCTGCAAAGATCCTACTGCACCACAGTCTCCAACCTCTCATCTCTGAAACAGTCCTTCTGCACCTCAGTCTCCAACCTCTGCTCTCTGTAATATCCTTCAGCAACCCAGTGTCCAAACTCTCTTCTTTGTAACAGGCCTTCTGCACGCCAGTCTCCAAACTCTGCTCTCTGTAGCAGGCCTTCTGCATCCCAGTCTCCAACCGCTGCTCTCTGCAACGATCCTTCTGCACCCCAGTCTCCAACCTCTGTTCTCTGAAATGATCCTACTGTACCCCAGTCTCCGACCTCTGATCTCTGCAACAGTTCTTCTGCACCTCAGTCTCCAATCTCTGGTCTCTGTAAGATCCTTCTGCACCCCTGTTTCCAAACTCTGCTCTCTGTAACAGTTCTTCTGAACCCAAGTCTCCAAATTCTGCTCTCTGTAAGAGGACTTCCACACCTCAATCTCCAACCTGTGCTCTATGGAACAGTCCTTCTGCATCCCAGTCTCCAAACTCTGCTCTCTACAACAGTCCTTCTACACCCTAGTTACCAACATCTGCTCTCTGCAACAGACTTTCCGCACCCCAGTCTCCAACATCTGCTCTCTTCAACAGTTCTTCTGCACCTCAGTCTGTAAACTCTGCTCTCTGCAACGAACCTTCTGCACCTCAGTCTCCTACCTCTGCTCTCTGTAACAGTCCTTCTGCACCTCAGTCTCCCAACTCTGCTCTCTATATGATCCTTCTACAACAAAGTCTTTATACTCTGCACTCTGTAACACTCCTTCTACGAAACAGTCTCCAACCTCTGCTCTCTGTAACAGGACTTCTGCAACCCAGTATCCAAACTCGGCTCTCTGTAATAGGCCTTCTGCACCCCAGTCTCCAACCTCTTCTCTCTGCAACGATTCTTCTCCACCCATGTCTCCAAATCTGCTCTCGGCAACAGTCCTTTTGCACCCCAGTCTCCAAACTCTGCTCTCTGTAAGATCTATCTGAACCCCAGTCTCCAACCTCTGCTCTCTGTAACAGTCCTTCTGCACCCCAGTCTCCAAACGCTGCTCTCTGTAACAGTCCTTCTGCACCCCAGGCTCTAAAATCTGCTCTCTGCCACAGTCCTTCTCCACCCCAGTCTCCAACATCTGCTCTCTGCAACAGTTCTTCTGCACCCCAGTCTCCAAACTCTTCTCTCACCAACGAACCTTCTGGACCCCAGTCTCCAAAGTCTGCTCACTGCAACAGTCCTTGTGCACCACAGTCTCCAAACTATGTTCTCTGTAAGATACTTCTGCACTCCAGTTTCCAAACTCTGCTCTCTGTAACATTTCTTCTCCACCCCAGTCTCCAACCTCTGTCCTCTACAACAGTCCTTCTGCTCCCCTGTCTCCGAGATCTGCTCTCTGTAACAGACCTTATGTACCGCAGTTTCCAACCTCTGCTCTCTGTAATGGTCCTTCTACAACCCAGTCTCCAACCTCTGCTTTTTTGAATCAGTTTTTCTGAACCCAGTCTCCAACCTCTGCTCTTTGTATCTATCTTTCTGCACCTCAGTCTCCAACCTGTGCTTTCTGTAACAGTCCTTCTTCACCCCAGTCTTCAACCTCTGCTTTCTGTAACAGTCCTTCTATACCGCAGTCTCCAACCTCTGCTCTCTGTAAGAATCCTTCTGCATTCCAATTTCCAACCTCTACTTTCTGTAACAGTCCTTCTGCACGTCAGTCTCCAACACCTGCTCTCTGTAAGTTCCTTCAGCAAACCAGTCTCCAAACTCTGCTCTCTGTAACAGTCCTTCTGCACCCCAGTCTCCAAACTCTCCTCTCTGTAAAAGGCCTTCTTCACTCCAGTCTCAAAATTCTGCTCTCTATATCAGGCCTTCTGCAACCCAGTTTCCATCCTATGCTCTCTGCAACGATCCTTCTGCACCCCAGTCTCGAACCTTTGCTCTCTACAATGATCCTATTGCACCCCAGGCTCCAACCTCTGATCTCTGCAAAAGTCCTTCTGCACTTCAGTCTCCAAATTCTGCTCTCTGTAAGATCCTTCTGCACCGCTCTCTCAAAACTCTGCTCTGTGTAACAGTCCTTCTGCACCCCAGTCTCCAACCTCTGCTCTCTGAAAGAATCATTCTGTACCCCAGTCTCCAAACTCTGCTCTCTGCAACAGTCCTTCTGCACCCTAGTTACCAACATCTGCTCTCTGCTATAGTACTTCTGCATCGCAGTCTTCCACCTCTGCTCTCTGTAAAAGTCCTCCTGTACTGCAGTATCCAACCTCTGCTCTCTGTAACTGTCTTTCTGCACCCCAGAATCCAATCTCTGCTTTCTGTATCAGTCCTTCTGTACCCCAGTCTCCAAACTCTGCTCTCTGTAAGAGTAATTCTGCATCTCAGTCTCCAACCTCTGATTTCAGCTTAGTCCTTCTGCAACTCAGTCTCCAAATTCTTTTCTCTGTAAGATCCTTCTGCACCCTTGTATTTAACCTCTGCTCTCCTAAACTGTCCTTCTGCACCCGAGTCTCCAAACTTTGCTCTCTATAACAAAACTGCTGCACCTTAGTCTCCAAACTCTGCTCCCTGCAACATTCCTTCTGCACCCCAGTCTCCAACCTCTGCTTTTTACAACAGTTCTTCTGGACCCTAGTTACCAACATCTGCTCTCTGCAACAGTCCTTCTGCATTCCAGTCTCCAACATCTGCTCTCTGCCACAGTCTTTCTGCACCTCAGTCTGAAAACTCTATTCTCTGCAACGACCCTTCTGCACCCCAGTCTCCTACCTCTACTCTCTGTAACAGTCCTTCTGCACCTCAGTCTCCCAACTCTGCCCTCTGTTTCATCCTTCTGCATCCCAGTCTTTAAACTAGGCACTCTTTAACAGTCCTTCTGCACAACAGTCTCCAACCTCTGCTCTCTTTAACAGAACTTCTGCCACCCAGGCTCCAAACTCTGCTCTGTGTAACAGGCCTTCTGCACCCCAGTCTCCAACCTCTGCTCTCTGCAACGATTCTTATCCACCTCAGTCTCCAACTTCTGCTCTCAGCAACAGTCCTTTTGCACGCAAGTCTCTAAACTCTGCTCTCTGTAAGATCCATCTGAACCCCAGTCTCCAACCTCTGCTCTCTGTAACAGTCCTTCTGCACCCCAGTCTTCAAACTCTGCTCTCTGTATGAGTCCTTCTGCACCCCAGTCTCCAAACTCTGCTATCTGTAACAGTCCTTCTGCATCTCATTCTCCAACCTCTTCTCTCTGCAACAGTCATTCTTCTCCCCAGTCTCTGAGATCTGCTCTCTGTAACATTCCTTCTGTACCGCAGTGTGCAACCAGTATTCTCAGTTTCAGTTCTTCTACACTCCAGTCTCCAAACTCTGCTTTCTGTTTCAGAGTGTCTGAACCCCATTATTTAACCTCTGTTCTCTGTATCCATCCTTCTGCCCCTCAGTCTCCAACTTGTGCTCTCTGTAAGAGTCCTTCTGCATCCCAGTCGCCAACCTCTGCTCTCGGTAACAGTCCTAAACTGCAGTTTCCAAACTCTGCTCTCTTTATATGTACTTCTGCACCCAAATTTCCAACCTCTGCTTCCTGTAACAGTCCTTTTTGCACCTCAGTCTCCAAACTATGCTCTCTGCAACAGTCCTTCTACACCCCACTGTCCAACATCTGGTCTCTGCAACAGTCCTTATGCATTACAGTCTGAAAACACTGCTGCCTGCAACGAATATCATGCACCCCAATCTCCTGCCTCAGGTGTCTGTTACAATCCTTCCACACCTCAGTCTCCAAACTCTGCTCTCTGTAAGATCCATCTCAACTCCAGTCTCTTACCTCTGCTCTCTGTAACAGTTCTTCTACACCTCAGTCTCAAACCTCTTCTCTCTGCAACAGTTCTTCTGCACCCCAGTCTCCAACATCTGCTCTCTGTAACAGTCTTTCTGCACCTCAGTCTCCAAACTCTGCTCTCTGCAACAACCTTCTGCACCCCAGTCTGCAAACTCTGCTCTCTGCAACGATCTTTCTGGACCCCAGTCTCCAATGTCTGCTCTCTGCAACAGTCCTTCTGCACCACAGTCTCCAACCTGTGCTCTCTGTAAGATCTTTCTGCACTCCAGTTTCCTAACTCTGCTCTCTAACATTCCTTCTACAACCCAGTCGCCAACCTCTGCTTTCTGCAAGGGTCCTGCGGCACCCCTGTCTCCAAACTCTGTTCTCTCAACAGTCTTTCTGATCCCCAGTCTCCAGTATCTTCTCTTTGTAACAATCCTTCTGTACCACAGTCACCAAATTCTGCTCTCTGTAGCTGTCCTTCTGCACCCCAGTCTCCAACCTCTGCTTTCTGTATCAGTCCTTCTGAACCTCAGTCTCCAACCTCTGCTCTCTCTCTCTATCTTTCTGCACCTCAGTCTCCAACCTGTGCTTTCTGTAACAGTCCTTCTGCACCCAAGTCTTCCACCTCTGCTCTCTGTAACAGTCCTTCTATACCGTAGTCTCCAACCTCTGCTCTCTGTAACAGTCCATCTGCACCCCAATTTCCAACCTCTGCTTTCTGTAACACTCCTTCTAAACCTCATTCTCCAAACTTTGCTATCCTTATCAGTCTTTCTACACCTCAATCTCCAACCTCGGCTCTCTGTAACAGTACTTCTGCACTCAGTCTGAAACCTCTGCTCTCCATTATCCTTCTGCACCCCAGTTTTCAACCACTGCTCTCTGTAACAGTCCACCTGCACCTTAGTTTCCAACCTCTTCTCTCTGTAAGATCCTTCAGCAACCCAGTAAAATCTCTGCTCTCTGTAACAGTCCTTCTGCACCCCAGTCTCCAACTTCTCCTCTCTGTAACAGGCCTTCTGTACCTCAGTCTCCAATCACTGCTCCCTGAAACAGTCCTTCTACACCCCAGTCTCCATACTCTTATGGCCCCAACGATCCTTCTGCACCCCAGTCTCCAAACTCTGTTCTCTACATCAGTTCTGATTCACCCCAGACTCCAACCTCTGCTATCTATAACAGTCCTTCTGTACCACAGTCTCCAACCTCTGTTCTCTGTAAGGTTCCTTATGCACCCCAGTATCCAAACTCTCCTTTCTGTATCAGTCGTTTTGAACTACAGTCTCCAAACTCTGCCCTCTGGAAGAGTCCTTCTGCAACTAAGTCTGCAAACTCTGCTCTCTGTAACAGTCCTTTTGCACCCCAGTCTCCATCCTCTGCTCTCCTCAACAGTCCTTTTTCACCCAGTCTCCAACATCTTCTCTCTGCAACAGTTATTCTTCACCACAGTCTCCAAACTTTGCTCTCTGTAACAGTCTTTCTGTACTGCATTCTCCAACCTCTGCTCTCTGTAAGGGTACGTCTGCACCTGAGTCTCCAACCTCTGCTTTCTGCATCAGTCCTTTTGCATCCCAGTCTCCAACCTCTGCTCTGAGTAACTGTCCTTCTGCACCTTAGTCTCCAACCTCTGCCCTCTGCTACAGTCCTTCTAGACCCCAATCTCCAACCTCTACTCTCTGCAACAGTCCTTGTACATCCCAGTCTAAAACCTTTGCTCTCTGCAAAAGTCCTTCTGCACCCCAGTCTCTAACTTCTGCTCTCTGTAACAGTACTTTTGCACCTCAGTCTCCAAACTCTGCTCTCTGCAACGGTCCTTCTGCACCTGAGTCTCCAACCTCTACTCTTTGTAACAGTGCTTCTGCACCTAAGTCTCCATTCTCTGCTCTCTGTAAGATCCTTCTTCAACCCAGTCTCCAAACTCTGGTCTCTTCAACAGTCCTTCATCACCCCAGTCTCCAAATTCTGCTCTCTGTCACAGACCTTTTGCACTCCAGTCTCAAACCTCTGCTCTCTGTATCAGTCCATCTGCACCCCAGTCTCTAACTTTGGCTCTCTGCAACGATCCTTCTGCACCCCAGTCTCCAACCTCTGCTCGCTGCAACAGTCCATATGCAACCCAGTCTACAACATCTGCTCTCTACATTAGTCCTTCTGCACCTCAGTCTGAATACTCTGCTCTCTGCCACGATCCTTCTGCACCCCAGTCTCCAACTTCTGTTCTCTGCAACAGTCCTTCTGCACCCCAGTCTCCAAACTCTGCTCTCTGTAACAGTCCTTCTGTACCGCAGTCTCCAACCTCTCCTCTCTTTAATGGTCCTTCTGCACCCCAGTCTCCAAACACTGCTTAGTGTATCAGTCTTTCTGCACCACAGTCTCCAACCTCTGCTCTCTGTAACAGTTTTTCTGCACCTAAGTCTCCAACCTCTGCTCTATTCAACAGTCTTTCTGCAACCTAGTCTCCAACCTCTTCTGTCTGCAACAATAATTCTGCACCCCAGTCTCCAACATCTGTTTTCTGTATCAGTCCTGCACCACAGTATCCAAAATCTGCTCTCTGTAACAGTCCTTCTTCACCTCAGTCTCCAACTTCTGCTCTCTGCAACAGTCCTTCTGCACCCCAGTCTCCAACCTCTGCTCTCTGCAGTAATCCTTCTGCACCCCAGACTCCAACATCTGCTCTCTGCCACAGTCCTTCTGCATTCCAGACTCCAACCTCTTCTCACTGCAAAGATCCTTTGGCACCCCAGTCTCAAAACTCTGCTCGCTGCAACAGTCCTTGTGAAGCCCAGTCTTCAACATCTTCTCTCTGCAACAGTTCTTCTGTACCTCAGTCTGAAAACTCTGCTCTCTGCAACAATCCTTCTGCACCCAGTCTTCAAACTCTACTCTCTGTAACAGTCCTTCTGTACATCAGTCTTCAACCTCTGCTTTCTGTAAGACCCTTTTAAACGTAGTCCACAAACTCTGCTCACTGAAACACATTCTGCACCCCAGTCTCCAATCTCTGCTCTCTGTAACAGGCCTTCTGCACCCCAGTCTCAAACCACTGCTCTCTGTAAGAGGAACTCTTCACCCCAGTCTCCAACAGCTACTCTCTGCAATGATGCTTGTGCACCCCAGTCTCCAAATTCTGCTCTCTGCAATAGTCCTTCTGCACCCCAGTCTCCAACCTATGTTCTCTGCAATAGTCGTTCTGTATCCCAGTGTCCAAACTCTGCTCTCTATACCAGTCCTTCTGTACCGGGTCTCCAACCTCTGCACTCTTTATCCGTCCTTCTGCACCCCAGTCTCCAACATCTGCTTTCTCTATAAGTCCTTCTGCACCCCAGTCTCCAATATCTGCTCTCTTTAACAGTCTTACTGCACCTCACTCTCCAACCTCTGCTTTCTGCAAAAGTCCGCCTGCATTCCAGTCCTCAACGCCTGCTCTCTGCAACATTCCTTCTGTACCCCAGTCTCCTACCTGTGCTCTCTGTAAAAGTCCTTCTGCACCCCAATCTAAAACCTCTGCTTTCTGTAACGATGCTTTTGCACCCCAGTCTCTAACCTCTGCTCTCTGCAACGATTTTTCTGCACCTCAGTCTCCAACTTTTGATGTCTGCAACGATCCTTCGTCATCCCAGTCTCAAATATCTGAACTCTGTAACAGTCCTTCAACACCTCAGTCTCCAACCTCTGCTCTCTGCAACAGTCTTTTTGCACCCCAATTTCCAACATGTGCTCTCTTTAACAGTCCTTCTATACCCCAGTCTCCAACCTCTTCTCTGCTCTCTTAAACAGTCCTACTGCACCCCACTCTCTAACCTCTGCTCTCTGTAACAGTCCTTCTGCACCTCAGGCTCCAAACTCTGCTCTCTGAAAGAAACTTCTACAGCCCAGTCTTTAACCTCTGCTCTCTACAACAGTCTTTCTGCCCCGCAGTCTCCAACCTCTGCTCTCTGCAATAATCTTTATGAACCCCAGTCTCAAACGTCTGCTCTCTGCCACAGTCCTTCTGCATCCCAGACTCCAAACTCTTCTCACTGTAAGATCTTTCTGAACCCCAGTCTCCAACCTCTGCTCTCTTCAAAGTTCTTTCTGAACCCCAGTCTGCAACCTCTGTTCTCTGCATCAGTCCTTCTGCGCCACAGTCTCCAACATCTACTCTCTGCAACAGTTCTTCTCCACACCAGTCTCCAACCTCTGTTCTCTGTAACAGTTTTTCTGTACTGCAGTCACCAACCACTGCTCTCTGTAAGGGTCCTTCTGCACCCAAGTCTCCAAACACTGTTCTGTGTAACTGTCCTTTTGCACCTTAGTCTCCAACCTCTGCTCTCTGCTACAGTACTTCTGCACCCCAATATCCTACCTCTACTCTCTGCAACAGTCCTTCTACACGCCAGTCTAAAACCTATGCTCTCTGCAATAGTCCTTCTGCACCCTAGTCTCCAAACTCTGGTCTCTGTATCAATCCTTCTGCACCTCAGTCTCCAAGATCTGCTCTCTGTAACGATCCTTCTGCACCTCCGTCTCCAAACTCTGGTCTTTGTAACAGTGCTTGTGCACCTCAGTCTCCAACCTCTGCTCTTTGTAAGATCCTTCTGCAACCAAGTCTCCAAACTCTGCTCTCTGTACCAGGCTTTCTTCACCCCAGTTTCCAACATCTGCTCTCTGTATCTGTCCTTCTGCACCCCAGTCTTCAACCTCTGCTCTCTGCAAAAATCCTTCTACATCCTGTCTCCAAACTCTGCTCGCTGCAACAGTCCTTCGCACCCAGTCTCCGAACTCTGTTCTCTGCAACAGTGGTTCTGCATCCCAGTGTCCAAACTCTGCTCTTTATACCAGTCCTTTTGTACCGGAGTCTCCAATCTCTGCTCTCTTTATCCGTCATTCTGCACCCCCGTCTACAACATCTGCTTTCTCTATAAGTCCTTCTGCACCCCAGTCTTCAATATCTGCTCTCTTTAACACTCTTTCTGCACCTCAGTCTCCAACCTCTGCTGTCTGCAAAAGTCCTCCTGCACTCCAATCTTCAACCTCTGCTCTCTGCAACATTCCTTCTGCACACCACTCTCCTACCTGTGCTCTCTATAAAAGTCTTTCTGCACCCCAATCTCAAACCTCTGATCTCTGTAACGATGCTTCTGCACCCCAGTCTCTAACCTCTGCTCTCTAAAACGATCTTTCTGCACCTCAGTCTCCAACTTCTGCTCTCTGGAATCATCCTTCTGCATCCCAGTCTCAAACATCTGCACTCTGTAACAGTCCTTCTACACCTCAGTCTCCAACCTCTGCTCTCTGCAAAAGTCTTTTTGCACCCCAATCTCCAACATGTGCTCTCTTCAACAGTCCTTCTATACACCAGTCTCCACCCTCTGCTCTGCTCTTCTAAAAAGTCCTTCTGCACCCCACTCTCCAACCTCTGCTCTCTGTAACAGTCCTTCTGCACCTCAGTCTCCAAACCCTGCTCTCTGAAAGAAACTTCTACAAACCAGTCTCCAAACTCTGCTCTCTGTAACAGTCCTTCTGCACCCCATTCATCAACCTCTGCTCTCAGCAACGGTCCTTATGCACCCCAGGCTCCAAACTCTGCTCTTCACAAAAGTCCTTTTGTACCCCAGTCCCCAACCTAAGCTCTCTGAAAGATCCTTCTGCACCCAAGTCTCAAAACTCTTCTCTCTGTAACAATCCTTCTGCACCCCAGTCTCCATCCTTTGCTCTCTGTAACAGTTCTTCTGCACCCCAATCTCGAACCTCTGCTCTCTGTAACAGTCCTTCTGAAACCCAGTCTCCAACCTCTTCTCTCTGCAACGATCCTTCTGCACCTCAGTCTCCAACCTCTGATCTCTGCAACAGTCCTTCTGCACCCCAGTCTCCAGACTCTGCTCTCTTAAAGATCCTTTTGCATCCCTTTCTCCAACCTCTGCTCTCTGTAACAGTCCTCCTGCACCCCAGTATCCAAACTCTGCTCTCTGTAAAAGTCCTTTTTCACCTCAGTCTCCAACCTCTGCTCTCTGTAAGATCCTTCTGCAACCCATTCTCCAAATGCTGCTCTCTGTAACAGTCCTTCTGCACCCCAGTCTCCAAACTCTGCTCTCTGTAACAGGCCTTCTGCACCCCAGTCTCGAACTTCTGCTCTCAGCAACAGTCCTTCTAAACCCCAGTCTCCAAGCTCTGCTCTCTGCAACAGTCCTTTTGCACCCAGTCTACAACATCCGTTCTCTGCAACAGTCCTTCTGCACCTCAGTGTGAAAACTCTGCTCTCTGCAACGATCCTTGTACACCCCATTCTCCAAACTCTGCTTTCTGTAACAGTCTTTGTGCACGTCATTCTCCAAACTCTGCTATCGGTAAAAGTCTTTCTGCACCCTTGTCTCCAACCTCTGCTCTCTGTAAGATTTTTCTGCACCCAGGTTTCCAAACTCTGCTCTCTGTAACATTTCTTCTGGTACGCAGTCTCCAGCCTCTGCTCTCTGTAACAGTCCTTCTGCTCCCCAGTCTCCAACCCCTGCTCTCTGTAACAATCCTTCTGTACCACAGTCTCCAACCTCTGCTCTCTTTAACTGTCGTTCTGTAACACAGTCTCCAAACTCTGCTCTCTGCAATGGTTTTTCTGCACCCCATTCTCAAACCTCTGCACTCTGAAACAGTCCTTCTGTACTGCAATCTCCAACCTCTGCTCTCTGTAAGAGTCCTTCTGCACCCCAGTCTCCACATTCTGCTTTTTATATCAGTCCTTCTGCACCCCAGTCTCCAACCTCTGCACTCTGTAACAGTCCTTCTGAACCTCAGTCTGAAAACTCTGCTCTCTGCAATGATCCTTGTGCACCCCAGTCTCAAAACTCTGCACTCTGAAACAGTCCTTCTGTACTGCAATCTCCAACTTCTACTCTCTGTAAGAGTCCTTCTGCACCCCGGTCTCCACATTCTGCTTTTTCTATCAGTCCTTCTGCACCCCAGTCTCCAACCTCTGCACTCTATAACAGTCTTTCTCCACCCCAGTCTCCAGCCTCTGCTCTCTGTAACAGTCCTCCTGTAGTGCAGTCTCAAAAATCTGCTCTCTGTAACGGTCCATCTCCACCCCAGTCTCTAACCTCTGCTTTCTGTATCAGTCCTTCTGCACCCCAGTCTCCAATCTCTGCTCTCTGTAACAGTCCTTCTGCACCTCAGTCTCCAAACTTTGCTGTCTGCAACAGTCCTTCTGCTCCCAAGTCTCAAAAATCTGCTCCCTGCAACAGTCCTTCTGCACCTCAGTCTCTAAACTGTACTCTCTGTAACAGTCTTCCTGCACCTCAGTCTTCAACATTTGCTCTTTGTAAGATTCTTCTGCAACCCAGTCTCCAAACTCTGCCCTCTGTAACAGTCCTACAGCACCCCTTCTCAAAACTCTGTTCTCTGTAACAGTCCTTCTGCAAACCAGTTCCAATACTCTGCTCTCTACAATGATCCTTCCCCACCCCAGTTTCCAACCTCTGCTCTCTGCAACAGTCCTTCTCCAAACCAGTCTCCAACCTCTGCTCTCTGTAACAGTCCTCCATTAGTGCAGTATCCAAAATCTCCTCTCTGTAATGGTTCTTTTGCACCCCAGTCTCCAAAATCTGTTCTCTGTAAAAGTTCTTCTAAACCTCAGTGTCCAAACTCGGCTCTCTGCAACTGTCCTTCTGCACCTCAGTCTGAAAACTCTGTTCTCTGCAACGATCCTTTTGCACCCCTGTGTCCAACATCTGCTCTGTGTAACAGTCCTGCTGTACCTCACTCTCCAACCTCTGCTCTCTGTAAGATCTTTCTGCAACCCTATCTCCAAACCCTGCTTTCTGTAACAGTCCTTCTGCACCACAGTCTCCAACCTCTGCTCTCTGTAAAAGGCCTTTTGCACCCCATTCTCCAACCTTTGCTTTCTGTAACAGCGCTTCTGCAACTCAGTCTAAAAACTCTGCTCTCTGCAACAGTCCTTCTGCACGCCAGTCTCCAAACTCTGCTTACTGTATTAGTCCATCTTCACCACAATTTCCAACCTCTGCTCTCTGTAACAGTCTTTCTGAACCTCAGTCTACAAACTCTGCTCTCTGCAACAGTCCTTCTGCATCCCAGTCTCCAACATCTGCTCTCTGCAACAGTCCTTCTGCACCAAATCTCCAATCTCTTCCTCTATAACAGTCCTACTGTAACCCAGTCTCCAACCTCTGCTCTCTGCAGCAGTCCTTCTGCACCCCAATCTAAACCTGTGCTCTCAGCAACAGTTCCTATACAACCCAGTGTCCAGCCTCTTCTCTCTACAACAGTCCCTCTGCATCCCAGTCTCCAACCTCTGTTCTATGTCACAATCCTTCTGCACCGCAGTCTCCAACCTCTGTTCTCTGCAACGGTCCTTCTGCACTTCAGTCTCCAAAAACTACTCTATGTAAAAGTACTTCTGAACACCTTCTCCATACTCTGCTCTCTGTAACAGGCCTTCTGCACCCCAGTCTCCCAACTCTGTTCTCTATAAAAATCCTTCTGCACCCCAGTCTCAAAATTTTGCTCTCTACAACGATCCTTCTGCACCGCAGTGTCCAACATCTGCTCTATGCAACAGACCTTCTGCATCCCAGTCTTCAACGTGTGCTCTCTGAAAAAGTCCTTCTGCACCTCAGTCTGAAAACTCTGTTCTCTACAAGTATCCGTCTGCACCCCAGTCTCCAACCTCTGCTCTCTGTAACAGTCTTGCTGAACCTCGCTCTACAACCTCTGCTCTCAGTAAGATCTTTGGGCAACTTTGTCTATAAACTCTGCTCTCTTTAGGAGTTCTTCTGCAAGTCAGTCTGAAAACTCTGTTCTCTACAAGGATCCTTCTGCACCCCAGTCTCCAAACTCTGCTCTCTGTAACAGTTCTTTTGCACCTCAGTCTCCAAACTCAGCTCTATGCAACGATCCATCTGCACCTCAGTTTCGAAAGTCTACTCTCTGTAACAGTGCTTCCGCACCCCAGTCTCCAACTTCTGCTATCTGCAACGATCCTTCTGCACACCAGTCTCCAACTTCTGCTCTCTACAACAGTCCTTCTGCAGCCCAGTCTCCAACTTCTGCTCTCTGCAATGATCCTTCTTCACCTCAGTTATCAAACTCTGATCTCTGCAATAGTCCTTCTTCACCACAGTCTCCAAACTCTGCTCTATGTAACAATCTTTCTGCACCCCAGTCTCCAATCTCTGCTGTCTACAACAATCTTTTGCACCCCAGTCTCCAAACTCTGCTCTCTGCAAAAGTCGTTCGCACCCCAGTCTCCAAAATCTGCTCCCTACAACAGTTCTTCTGCACCTCAGTCTGACAACTCTGCGCTCTGCAATGATACTTGTGCACCCCAGTCTTTGAACTCTACTTTCTGTAATAGATTTTCTGCACCTCAGTCTCCAACCTCTGCTCTCTGTAAGATCCTTCTGCACCCCAGTTTCACAACTCTGCTCTCTGTAATATATCTTCTGATCCCCAGTCTCCAATCTCTTCTCTCTGTAACTGTCCTTCTGCTCCGTAGTCTCCAACCTCTGCTCTCTGTAACACTCGTTCTTTACCGCAGTCTCCAACCTCTGTTCTCTGTAACAGTCCTTCTGTCCCGCAGTATCCAACCTCTGTTCTGTGTAAGGGTCCTTCTGCACCCCAGTCTCCATCCTCTGCTCTCTGTAACAATACATCTGCACCCCAGTCTCTAACCTCTGCTCTCTGTAACAGTCTTGCTGAACCTCGCTCTACAACCTCTGCTCTCAGTAAGATCTTTGGGCAACTTTGTCTGTAAACTCTGCTCTCTTTAGGAGTTCTTCTGCAAGTCAGTCTGAAAACTCTGTTCTCTACAAGGATCCTTCTGCACCCCAGTCTCCAATCTCTGCTCTCTGTAACAGTTCTTTTGTACCTCAGTCTCCAAACTCAGCTCTATGCAACGATCCATCTGCACCTCAGTTTCGAAAGTCTACTCTCTGTAACAGTGCTTCCGCACCCCAGTCTCCAACTTCTGCTATCTGCAACGATCCTTTTGCACACCAGTCTCCAACTTCTGCTCTCTACAACAGTCCTTCTGCAGCCCAGTCTCCAACTTCTGCTCTCTGCAATGATCCTTCTTCACCTCAGTAATCAAACTCTGATCTCTGCAATAGTCCTTCTTCACCATAGTCTCCAAACTCTGCTCTATGTAACAATCTTTCTGCACCCCAGTCTCCAATCTCTGCTGTCTACAACAATCTTTTGCACCCCAGTCTCCAAACTCTGCTCTCTGCAAAAGTCGTTCTGCACCCCAGTCTCCAAAATCTGCTCCCTACAACAGTTCTTCTGCACCTCAGTCTGACAACTCTGCGCTCTGCAATGATCCTTGTGCACCCCAGTCTTTGAACTCTACTTTCTGTAATAGATTTTCTGCACCTCAGTCTCCAACCTCTGCTCTCTGTAAGATCCCTCTGCACCCCACTTTCACAACTCTGCTCTCTGTAATATTTCTTCTGTTCCCCAGTCTCCAATCTCTTCTCTCTGTAACTGTCCTTCTGCTCCGTAGTCTCCAACCTCTGCTCTCTGTAACACTCGTTCTTTACCGCAGTCTCCAAACTCTGTTCTCTGTAACAGTCCTTCTGTTCCGCAGTATCCAACCTCTGCTCTGTGTAAGGGTCCTTCTGCACCCCAGTCTCCATCCTCTGCTCTCTGTAACAATACATCTGCACCCCAGTCTCCAACCTCTACTCTCTGCAACGATTCTTTTGCACCCCATTCTCCAACCTCTGCTCTCTGCAAAAGTCCTTCTGCACCCCAGTCTCTAACATCTGATCTCTGCAACAGTCCTTCTGAAGCTCAGTCTGAAAACTCTGCTCTCTGCAACGATCTTTGTGCACCCCAGTCTCCAAAATCTGCTTTCTGTAACAGTCCTTCTGTACCTCAGTCTCCAAAATCGGCTCTCTCTAACAGTGCTTCTGCACCCCAACCTCCAACCTGTGCTCTCTGTAAGATCCTTCTTCACCCCAGTTTTCAAATCTGCTCTCTGTAACATTCTTTCTGCTCCCCAGTCTCCAACCTCTGCTCTCTGTAACAGTCTTTCTACTCCCCAGTCTCCAAGGTCTGCACTCTCAAATAGTCCTTCTCCACACCAGTCTCCAACCTCTGCTCTCTTTAAAAGTCCTCCTGTAGTGCAGTCTCAAAAATCTGCTCTCTGTAACGGTCCTTCTGCACCCAAGTCTCAAACCTCTGCTTTCTGTAACAGTCCTTCTACACCCCAGTCTCCAAATTCTGCTATCTGTAACAGTTTTTGTGCACCCCAGTCTCAAACCTCTGCTCTCTGCATCGATCCTTTTGCACCCCATTCTCCAACCTCTGTTCTCTGCAAAAGTCTTTCGGCACCCCAGTCTCTAACATCTGCTCTCTGCAACAGTCCTTCGGAACCTTAGTCTGAAAACTCTGCTCTCTGCAACAATCCTTGTGCACCCCAGTCTCCAAACTCTGCTTTCTGTAAGAGTCCTTCTGCACCACAGCCTCCAACCTCTGCTATCTGTAAGAGTCCTGCTGCTCCCCGGTCGCCATCCTCTGCTACTGTAACAGTCTTTCTGCACCCTGGTCTCCAACCTCTGCTCTCTGTAACAGTCCTTCTATACCACAGTCCCCAACCTCTCCTTTCTGTATCATTCTTCTGCACCACAGTTTCCGACCTCTGCTTTCTGCAACATTCCTTCTGCACCTCAGTCTCTAACCTCTGCTCTCTTCGACAGTTCTTCTGCACCCCAGTCTCCAACCTCTGCTCTCTGCAACTGTTCTTCTGCACCCCAGTAACCAAGGTCTGCACTCTTAAACAGTCTATCTTCACACCAGTCTCCAAACTCTGTTGTCTGTCACAGTCCTCCTGTAGTGCAGATTCCAAAATCTGCTCTCTGTAACGGTCCTTCTACACCCCATGTCCAGCCTCTTCTCTCTGCACCAGTCCCTCTGCAACCCAGTCTCCAACCTCCGTTCTCTATAACAATCCTTCTGCACCTCAGTATCCAAACTCTGCTCTCTGCAACGGTCCTTCTGCACCTCATTCTCCAAACTCTACTCACTGTAAAAGTACTTCTGCACCCCTGCTCCAAACTCTGCTCTCCGTAACAGGCCTTCTGCACCCCAGTCTCCGATGTCTGTTCTCTTTAACAATCCTTCTGAACCCCAGTCTCCAACCATTGCTCTCTAAAACAATCCTTCTGCACCCCTGTCTCAAACCTCTGCTCTCTGCAACGATCCTTCTGCACCCCTGTCTCAAACATGTGCTCTCTGCCAAAGTCCTTCTGCACCTCAGTCTGAAAACACTGTTTTCTGCAACGATCCTTCTGTACCCTAGTCTCCAAACTCTACTCTCTGTAAAAGTCCTGCTGCACCTTGGTCTACAAAAACTGCACTCTGTAAGATCCTTGTGCAACCTTGTCTAAAAACTCTGCTCTCTGAAACAGTTTTACTGCACCCCAGTCTCCAACCTCTGCTCTCTGTAACAGGCCTTTTGCACCTCAATCTCCAAACTCTACTCTCTGCAACAGTCATTCTGCACCTAAGTCGCCAAATTCTGACCTCTGTAAGATGCTTCTGCAGCCCTGTATCCAACCTCAGCTCTCTGTAAGAGTCCTTCTGCACCCAAGTCTCCGACCTCTGCTCTCTGTAACAGGACTTCCGCACGTCAGTCTCCAAACTCTGCTCTCTACAACAGTCCTTCTGCACCCTAGTTACCAACATCTTCTCTCTGCAACAGTCCTTTTGCTCCCCAGATTCCGAGATTTGCTCTACGTAACAGTCCTTCTGTACTGCAGTCTCCAATCTCTGCTCTTTCTAACGGTCCTTCTACACCCCAGTCTTCAACCTCTGCTTTCTGTATCAGTCTGTCTGAACCCCAGTCTCCAACCTTTGTTCTCTGTATCTATCCTTCTGCACCTCAGTCTTAAACCTGTTTTCTGTGTAAGAGTCCTTCTGCACCTCATTCTCCATCCTCTGGTCTCTGTAACGGTCTTTCTGCACCCCAATTTCCAAACTGTGCTTCCTGTAACAGTCCTTCTGCACCTGAGTCTCCAAACTCTGCTCTCTGTAACAGTCCCTCTACACCTTAGTCTCAAACCTCTGCTCTCTGTAACAGTTATTCTGCACCTCAGTCTCAGACCTCTGCTCTCTGTAAGATCTTTATGCACTCCAGATTCCAAACTCTGCTCTCTGTAACATTCCTTATCCACCCCAGTTTTCAACCTGTGCTTTCTGCAAGTGTCCTGCGGCAGCCCAGTTTCCAAGCTCTGTCCTCTACAACAGTCCTTCTGCTCCCCAGTCTCCAACATCTTCTCCTGTAACAGTCCTTCTGTACAGCAGTCTCCAACCTGTGCTCTCTGTAACATTCCTTCTGCACCCCAGTCTGCACCCTCTGCTCTCTGTAATAGTTTTTCGATACCACAGTCTCCAAACTCTGGTCTCTGTAACGGTCCTTCTGCACCCCAATTTCCAACCTCTGCTTTCTGTAAGAGTACTTCTTCACCTCAGTGTTCAAATTCTGCTCTCTCTAACAGTTCTTCTACACCTCAGTCCCGAAACTCTGCTCTCTGTAACAGTCCTTCGGAACCTCAGTCTGACACCTCTGCTCTCTACACGATCCTTCTGCAACCCAATCTTCAACCGCTTCTCTCAGTAACAGAAAAACTGCACCCCAGTCTCCAACCTCTGCTCTCTGTAACACTTTTTCTATACCGCAGTCTCCAAACTCTGGTCTGTGTAACAGTCCTTCTGCACTCCAATTTCCAACCTCTGCTTTCTGTAACAGTCCTTCTGCACCTCAGTCTCCAAACTCTGCTCTCTGTAACAGTCATTCTACACCTCAGTCTCAAACCTCTGCTCTCTGTAACAGTCCTTCAGCACCTCAGTCTGACACCTTGCTCTCTGCACGATTCTTCTGCACCCCAGTCTCCAACCTGTGCTCTCTACAATGATCCTACTGCACCCCAGTCTCCAAACTCTTATCTCTGCAACAGTCCTCTGCACCTCAGTCTCCAAAATCTGCTCTCTGTACAATCCTTCTACACCACCGTACCCAAATTCTGCTCTCTGTAAAAGTCCATCTGTACCCGAGTCTCCAACCTGTGCTCTCAGTAACAGGACTTTGGTACCTCAGTCTCAAACCTCTGCTCTCTGCAACAGTCCTTCTGCACCCCAGACTCCAACCTCTGCTCTCTACAACAGTCCTTCTGCACCCTAGTTACCAACATCTGCTCTCTGCAACAGACCTTCTGCACCCCAGTCTCCAACATCTGCTCTCTGCAACAGTTCTTCTGCACCTCAATCTGAAAACTCTGCTCTCTGCAACGACCCTTCTGTACCCCAGTCTCCTATTTCTGCTCTCTGTAACAGTTCTTCTTCACCTCAGTCTCCCAACTCGGCTCTCTTTATAATCCCTCTGCAACACAGTCTTCAAACTCTGCATTCTGTAACAGTCTTTCTGCACAACAGTCTCCAACCTCTGCTCTCTGTAACAGGACTTCTGCAACCCAGTCTCGAAACTCTGCTCTCTGTAAAAGACCTTCTGCAACCCAGTCTCGAAACTCTGCTCTCTGTAAAAGACCTTCTGCAACCCAGTCACCAACCTCTTCTCTCTGCCACGATTCTTCTCCACCCAAGTCTCCAACATCTGCTCTCTGCAACAGTCCTTTTGCACCCCAGTCTCCAAACTCTGCTCTCTGTAAGATCCATGTGAACCCCAATCTCCAACCTCTTCTCTCTGTTACAGTCCTTCTGCACCCCAGTCTCCAAACGCTGCTCTCTGCAACTGTCCTTTTCCACCCCAGTTTCCAACATCTGCTCTCTGCAACAGTCCTTCTGCACCCTAGTTTCCAAACTCTGCTCTTTTTAATATACTTCTGCACTCCAGTTTCCAAACTCTGCTCTCTGTAACATTCCATCTCCACCCCAGTCTCCAACCTCTGTCCTCTGCAACAGTCATTCAGCTCCCCAGTCTCCGAGATCTGCTCTGTGTAACAGTCTTTCTACACCCCAGTGTCCAACCTCTTTTTTCTGTATCAGTCAATTTTAACCTCGTCTCTATACTCTGTTCTCTGTATCTATCCTGCTGCACCTCAGTCTCCAACCTGTGCTCTATGTAAGAGTCCTTCTGCACACCAGTCTCCAAACTTTGCTCTCTGCAACAGTCCTTCTGTACTGCAGTCTCCAACATCTGCTCTCTGTAACGGTCTTTCTGCACCCCAGACTCCAATCTCTGCTTTCTGTATAAGTCCATCTGCACCCCAGTGTCCAACTTCTTCTCTCTCTAAGAGTCCTTCTGCATCCCAGTCTCCAACCTCTGCTCTCAGTAAAAGTCCTATACCACAATCTCCAACCTCTGCTCTCTTTAACCGTCCTTCTGCACCCCAAATTCCAAACCTGTAACAGTCCTTCTGCACCTGAGTCTTCAAACTCTGCTCTCTGTAACAGTCCTTCTACAACTCAGTCTCCAATCTCTGCTCTCTGTAACCGTCCTTCTGAACCTCAGTCTGAATCCTCTGCTCTCTGGACCATCCTCTGCACCCCAGTCTCCAACCACTGCTCTCTGTAAGAGTCCAACTGCACCTGAGTCTCCAACCTCTGCCCTCTGTAAGATCCTTCAGAAACCCAGTCTCTAAACTCTGATCTCTATAACAGTCCTTCTGCACCCGAGTATCCAAGCTCTCCTCTCTGTAGCAGGCCTTCTGCACCCCAGTCTCCAAAATCTGCTCTCTGCAACAGTCCATCAGCACCTCAGTCTAAAAACTCTGCTGTCTGCAACGAACCATCTGCACCCCGTCTCCTACCTCTGCTGTCTGTAACATCCTTCTGCACCTCAGTCTCCCAATTCTGCTCTATGTAAGATCCTTCTGCAACCCAGTCATTAAACTCTGTACTCTGTAACCGTCCTTCTGCACAACAGTCTCCAACCTCCGCTCTGTGTAACAGTCCTTCTGTACTGCAGTCTCCAAACTCTGCTCTCCATAACGGGCCTTCTGCACCCCAGTCTCCAACCTCTGCTCTCTGCAATGATCCTACTGCACCCCAGTCTCCAACCTCTGATTTCTGCAACACTTTTTCTGCACCTCAGTCTGAAAATTCTGCTCCCTGCACGATCCTTCTGCACCCCAGTCTCCAACAACTGCTCTCGGTAAAAGTACCCCTGCACCTCAGTCTCCAACCTCTGCTCTCTGTAAGATTCTTCATCAACCCAGTCTCCAAGCAGTGCTCTCTGTAACAGACCATCTCACCTAAGTCCAAATTCTTCTCTTTGCCACAGTTCTTCTCCACACCAATCTCAAACCTCTGCGCTCTGCAACAGTCCTTTTGAACCACAGTCGACAACCTCTGCTTTCTGCCACAGTCCTTCTGCACCCCAGTCTCCAACCTCTGCTCTCTGTAACCTTCCTTCTGCACCCCATTTTCCAACCTCTGCTCTCTGTAACCTTCCTTCTGCACCCCAGTCTCCAACCTCTGCTCTCCGTAACAGTTCTTCTGCACCTCAGTCTTAAACCTCTCCTCTCTGCAACAGTCCTTCTGCACACCATTCTCCAAACTCTGCTCTCTGCAACAGTCTTTTGCACCCCATTCTCCAACATCTGCTCTCAGCAACAGTCCTTCTAACTCCAGTCTCCAAATTCTTCTCTGTGCAACGATCCTTCTGGAACCCAGGCTCCAATGTGTGCTCTCTGCAACAGTCCTTCTGCACCCCAGTCTCCAACCTCTGCGCTCTGTACCTATCCTTCTGCACCCCAGTCTCAAACCTCTGCTCTCTGCAACAGTCCTTCTGCACCAGTCTCCAAACTCTGCTCTGTGTAAGATTCTTCTGCACTCCAGTTTCCAAACTCTACACTCTGTAACATTCCTTCTCAAACCCAGTCTTAACCTCTGCTTTCTGCAAGTGTCCTGCGGCTCCCCAGTCTCCAAACTCTGTCCTCTGCAACAGTCCTTCTGCTCCCCAGTCTCCAACATATACTCTCTAAAACAGTTCTTCTGAAACGCAGTCTCCACCCTCTGCTCTCTGTAAAGGTCCTTCTGCAACCCAGTCTCCAAACTCTGCTTTCTGTATCAGTCCTTCTGAAGCCCAGTCTCAATCCTCTGTTCTCTGTATATATATTCTACACCTCAGTCTCAAAACTGTTCTTTCTGTAACATTTCTTCTGCACCCCAGTCTCCAACCTCTGCTCTCTGTAACAGTTTTTCTATACCGCAGTCTCCAAATCCTGGTCTCTGTAACGGTCCTTCTGCACTCCAATTTCCAACCTCTGCTTATAGTAACAGTCCTTCTGCACCTCAGTCTATAAACTCTGTGCTCTGTAACAGTTCTTCTACATTTCAGTCTCCAACTTCTGCTCTCTGGAAGATCCTTCAGCAACTTAGTCTTCAACCACTATTCTCTGGAAGAGTCAATCTGCACCTCAGTCTCCAACCTCTGCTCACTGTAAGATCTTTCAGCAACCCAGTCTCTAAACTCTGCTCTCTATAACAGTCCTTCTGCACCCCAGTCTCCAACCTCTCCTATCTGTAACAGGCATTCTGCACACCAGTCTTAAAACTCTGCTCTCTGTAGCAGGCCTTCTGCAACCCAGTCTGCAACCTCTGCTCTCTGCAACGATCCTTCTGCACAACAGTCTCCAACCTCTGCTCTCTGCAATGATCCTACTGCACGCCAGTCTCCAACCTCTGATCTCTGCAACACTCCTTCTGCACCTCAGTCTCCAACTTCTTCTCTCTGTAAGATCCTTCTGCACCCCTGTCTCCAAGCTCTGCTCCTTGCAACAATCCTTCTGCACCCCAGTCTCCAACTTCTGCTCTATGTAAAAGGACTTCTGCAACTCAGTCTCCAACATCTACTCTCTGCAACAGTCCTTCTGCACCCCAGTCGCCAAACTCTTCTCTCTGCAACAGTCCTTCTGTACTGCAGTCTCTAACCTCTGCTCTCTGTAACGGTCTTTCTGCACCCCATAATCCAATCTCTGTTTTCTGCATCAGTCCTTTTGCACCCCAGTCTCCAACATCTGCTCTCTCTAAGAGTCCTTCTGCACCTCAGTCTCCAACCTCTGATTTCGGCAACAGTCCTTCTGCTCCCCAGTCTCCAACCTCTGCTTTCTACAACAGTCCTTCTGCACTCCAGTCTTCAACCTCTTCTCTCTGCAACAGTCCTTCTGCACCCCAGTCTCCAACATCTGCTCTCTGCAACAGTCCTTCTACACCCCAGTCTCCAAACTCTGCTCGCTGCAAGGATCGTTCTGGACCCCAGTCTCCAACGTCTGTTTTCTACAACAGTACATCTGTACCACAGTCTCCAAAATATGCTCTCTGTAAGATTATTCTGGTCTCCAGTTTACAAAATCTGCTCTCTCTAACATTTTTTCTCCACTGCAATCTCCAACCTCTGCTTTCTGCAAGGGTTCTGCGGCACCCCAGTCTCCAACGTCTGTCCTCTGTAACACTCCTTCTGCTCCCCAGTCTCCAACATCTGGTCTCTGTAACACTCCTTATGTACCGCTGTCTCCAAACTCTGTTCTCTGTAACGGTCCTTATACAACCCAGTCTCCAACCTCTGCTTTTTTAATCAGTTCTTCTGAACCCCAGTCTCCAACCTCTGCTCTCTGTATCTATTCTTCTACACCTCAGTCTTTAACCTGTGCTTTCTGTAACACTCCTTCTGCACTCCAGTCTCCAAACTCTGCTCTCTATAACAGTCCTTTTATATCGCAGTCTCCAAGCTCTGCTCTCTGTAACGGTCCTTCTGCACCCCAATTTCCAACCTCTGCTTTCTGTAACAGTCCTTTTGCTCCTAAATGTCTAAACTCTGCTCTCTGTAACAGTACTTCTGCACCTCAGTCTGAAAACTCTGCTCTCCAGATTCTTCTGCACCTCAGTCTCCAACCACTGCTCTCTGTAACAGTCCACGTGCACCTCAGTCTCTAAACTCTGCTCTCTGTAAGTTCCTTTAGCAAACCAGTCTCCAAACTGTGCTCTCGGTAAAAGTCTTTCTGAATCCCAGTCTCCAACCTCTCCTCTCTGTAACAGGCCTTCTATATGCCTATCTCAAAACTCTGCTCTCTATAGTGGGCCTTCTGCATGACAGTCTCCAACCTCCGCTCTTTGCAATGATCCTACTGCACCCCAGTCTCCAACTTCTGATCTCTGCAAGAGTCCTTCTGTACCTCAGTCTCAAAATTCTGCTCTCTGTAAGATCCTTCTGCACCCCTGTCTCCAACCTCTGCTCTCTGTAACAGTCCTTCTGCACCACAGTCTCCAAAGTCTACTCTCTGCGACAGACCTTATTCACCCCAGTCTCCAACCTCTGCTCTCTGCAACACTCCTTCTGCAACCCAGTCTCCAACCTATGCTCTCTGTAACAATCCTTATTCACCTCATTCTCAAAACTCTACTCTCTGTAACAGTTTTTTTGCACCTCACTCTCCAACCTCTTCTCTCTATAGAAACCTTCTCCTACCTAGTCTACAAACTCTGCTCTCTGTATCCGTCCTTCTGCACACCAGTCTCCAAACACTGCTCTCTGCACTGATCCTTCTTCACACCAGTCTCCAACCTCTGCTCTCTGAAACACTACTTCGGAACCCCAGTCTCCAACATTTGCTCTCTGCCACAGTCCTTTTGCAACTCAGTCTGAAAACTCTGCTCTCTGCAACGATCATTCTGCACCTCAGTCTATTACCTCTGCTCTCTGTAAGATGCTTCTGCATCCCAGTCTCCAAACTCTGCTCTCTGTAACAGTCATTCTGAACAACAGTTTCCAACCTCGGCTCTCTGTAAGAGGAATTCTGCGACCCAGTCTCAAAACTCTGCTGTCTGTAACAGGCCTTCTGAAACCCAGTCTTCAACCTCTTCTCTCTGCAATGATTCTTCTCCACAACAGTCTCAAACCTCTGCTCTCGGCAAAAGTCTTTCTGCATCCTTGTCTCCAACCTCTGCTCTCTGTAAGATCCTTATGCACTCCAGTCTCCAACCTCTCCTCTCTGTAACAATCCTTCTGCATCCCAGTCTCCAACATCTGCTCTCTGCAACAGTTCTTCTGCACCGCAGTCTGAAAAGTATGCTCTCTGCAACGACCTTTCTGCACACCAGTCTCCAACCTCTGCTCTCTGCAACAGTCCTTCTGCACCTAAGTCTCCAACCTCTGCTCTATGTAACAGGACTTCTGCACCTGAGTCTCAAACCGCTGCTCTCTGGAACAGTCCTTCTGCACTCCAATCTCCAACCTCTTCTCTCTGCATCAGTCCTTCTGCACCCCAGTCTACAACCTCTGCTGTCTGCAACAGTCCTTCTGCACCCCAGTCTCCAACCTCTGCTCTCTGCAACAGTCCTTCTGCAACACAGTCTCCAATCTCTGCCCTCTGTAAGATTCTTCTGCACTCCAGTTTCCAAACTCTGCTCTCTGTAACATTTCTTCTCCAACCCAGTCTTTAACCTCTGCTTTCTGCAAGTGTCCTGTGGCACTCCAGTCTCCAACCTCTGTCCTCTGCAACAGTCTTTCTCGACTCCAGTCTCCAAACTCTGCTTTCTGTATCAGTCTTTCTGAAGCCCAGTATCAAACCTCTGTTCTCTGTATCTATCCTTCTGCACCTCAGTCTCCAACCTGTTTTCTGTAACATTCCTTCTGCACCCCAGTCTCCAACCTCTGCTCTCTGTAACAGTTTTTCTATACTGCAGTCTCCAAATCCTGGTCTCTGTAACAGTCCTTCTGCACCCCAATTTCCAAACTCTACTTAGTGTAACACTCCTTCTGCACCTCAGTCTCCAACCTCTGCTCTCTGTAACAGTCCTTCTGAAACTCAGTCTGACACTTCTGCTCTCTGCACGATCCTTCTGCACCCCCGTCTTCAACCAATACTCTCAGCAACAGTCCTTCTGCACCCCAGTCACCAACCTCTTCTCTCTGCAATGATCCTACTGCACCCTAGTCTCCAACTTCTGATCTCTGCAACAGTCCTTCTGCACCTCAGTCTCCAGCTTCTGCTCTCTGTAAGATTCTTCTGCACCCCTGTATCCAACATCTGCTCTCTGTAACAGTCCTTCTGCACCCTAGTTACCAACATCTGCTCTCTGCAACAGACCTTCTAAACCCCAGTCTTCAACATCTGCTCTCTGCAACAGTCATTCTGCACCTCAGTCTGAAAACTCTGCTCTCTGCAACGACCCTTCTGCACTCAAGTCTCCTACCTCTGCTCTCTGTGCTCTCTGTTTGATCCTTCTGCAACCCAATCTTTAAACTCTGCATTCTGTAAAGTCCTTCTGCACAACAGTCTCCAACCTCTGCTCTCTGTAACAGGACTTCTGGAACCCAGTCTCCAAACTCTGCTCTCTGTGATAGGCCTTCTGCACCCCAGTCTCCAACCTCTTCTCTCTGCAACAATTCTTCTCCATTCAAGTCTCCTACATCTACTCTCTGCAACAGTCCGTTTACACCCAAGACTCCTATCTCTGCTCTCTGTAAGATCCATCTGAACCCCAGTCTCCAACCTCTGCTCTCTGTAACAGCCCTTCAGCAACCCAGTGTCCAAAATCTGCTCTCTGTAACAGTCATTCTGCACCTCAGTCTCCAACCTCTGCATTGTGTAACAGTCCTTCTGCACCCCAGTCTAAAACATCTGCTCTCTGCAATGGTCCTTATGCACACCAGTCTCCAAACTCTGCTATCTTCAACAGTCCTTCTGCACCCCAGTCTCCAAACTCTGCTCTTTACAAAGATGCTAATGCACCCCACTCTCCAAACTCTGCTCTCTGTAACAATCCTGTTCCACCTCAGTCTCCAACCTCTGCTCTCTGTAAGATTCTTCTGCAACCCTATCTAAAAACTCTGCTTTTTGTAACAGTTTTTCTGCACTCCAGTCTAAAACCTCTTGTCTGTGCAACAGTTCATCTGCACCACAGTCTCCAACCTCTGCTCTATGACAGATCCTTCTGCCACCCAGTCTCCAAACTCTGATCTCCGTAACAGTCCTTCTTCACCCGAGTCTCCAACCTTTGCTCTCTGTAACAATCCTTCTGCACCTCAGTCTCCAACATCTGCTCTCTGCAAAGGTCCTTAGGCACCCCATTCTCCAACCTCTGTTTTCTGCTAGAGTACTTCAGAATGTCAGTCTCCAACCTTTGCTCTCTGCAAAAA
Organism: Ictidomys tridecemlineatus; assembly: GCF_052094955.1. Lineage (NCBI taxonomy): Eukaryota > Metazoa > Chordata > Mammalia > Rodentia > Sciuridae > Ictidomys > Ictidomys tridecemlineatus. The sequence continues at coordinate 108,643 of NW_027526201.1, forward strand.
TCCTTCTGCAGCCCAGTCTCCAACCATTGCTCTCGGTAACATTTCTTCTGCACCTCAGTCTCCAACCTCTGCTCTATGTAAGATCCTTCTGCCACCCAGTCTCCACTCTCTGCTCTCTGTAACAGTCCTTCTTTACAGCAGTCTCTAACCTCTGCTCTCTGTAAGGTTCATTCTGGACCCAAGTCTCCAACCTCTGCTTTCTGTATCAGTCCTTCTGTACCACAGTCTCCAAACTCTGCTCTCTGTAACAGTCCTTCTACACTCAAGTCTTCAACCTCTGCTCTGTGTAACAGTCCTTCTGCAACCCAGTTTCCAATCGCTGCTCTCTGCTATGATCCTTTGCATCCCAGTCTCCAACATCTGCTCTCTGCAACCGTCCTTCTGCACCCAAGTCTCCGAACTCTGCTCTCTGAAACGATCCTTCTGCACACAAGTCTCCATCCTCTTCTCTCAGAAATAATCCTACTGCACCCCAGTCGTCACCCTCTTCTCTCTGTAACAATCCTTCTGCACTGCAGTCTCCAAACTCTGCTCTACACAATATTCTTCTGCAAACCAGTCTCCAAACTCTGCTCTCTGTAACAGCCCTTCTGTACGCAGTCTCCAACCTCTGCTCTCTGTAACAGGCCTTCTGAACCCCAGTCTCCAAACTCTGCTCTCTGTATCAGTCCTTCTGCACCCCAGTCTCCAAACTCTGCTCTCTGTAACAGTCTTTGTGCATCTCAGTCTTCTACCTCTGCTCTCTGCAACAGTTCTTCTGCACACCAGTCTCCAACATCTGCACTCTGAAACAGTTCTTCTCCACTCCAGTCTCAAACCTCTGCTCTCTGTAACAGTCCTCCTGTATTGCAGTCTCCAAATTCTGCTCTCTGTAATGGTCCTTCTGCACCTCAGTCTCCAATCTCTGCTTTCTTTATCAGTCCTTCTGTACACCAGTCTCCAACCTCTGCTATCTGAAACAGTTTTTCTGCACCTCAGTCTCCAAATTCTACTCTCTGCAAAAGTCCTTCTGAACCTAAGTCTCCAACATCTCCTCGTTGCAAAAGTCCTTCTTCACCCCAGTTTCCAAACTCTGCTATCTGCAACAGTCCTTCTGCACCCCAGTCTCCATATTCTGCTCTCTGTAACAGTCCTTCTGCACCCAAATCTCAAACCTCTGCTCTCTGCAACAGTCCTTCTACACCCCAGTCTTCAACCTCTGTTCTGTTTAACAGTCCTTCTGCACCCCAGTCTCCAACATCTGCTCTCTGTAACAGTCTTTCTGCACCGTAGTCTCCAACCTCTGCTCTCTGTTACAGTCTTTGTATACCGGAGTATCCAACCTCTGCTCTCTGTAAAGGTCCCTCTACACCCCAATTTCCAACCTCTGCTTTCTGTAACAGTCTTTCTGCACCTCAGTCACCAAACTCTGCTCTCTGTAACTGTCCTTCTGCACCTCAGTCTCCAAAGTCTGCTCTCTGTAACAGTCCTTCTGCACCTCAGTCTGAAACCTCTGCTCTCTGCATGATCTTTCTGAACCCCAGTCTTCAACCACTGCTCTCTGTAACAGTAGTCCTGCACCTTAGTCCTAAACCCCTGCTCTCTAAGATCCTTCTGCAACCCAGCCTCAAAACTCTGGTCTCTATAACAGTCCTTCTGCAACCCAGTCTCCAACCTCTGCTCTCTGTAGCAGGCCTTCTGCACCCCAGTCTCCAAACTCTGCTCTCTGAAACAGTACTTCTGCACGCCAGTCTCCAACCTCTGCTCTCTGTAATGGTCCTTCTGCACCCCAGTCTCCCACATCAGCTTTCTGTATCATAATTCTTCACGCCAGTCTCCAATGACTTCCAGTGTAACAGTCCTTCTGCATCTCAGTCTCCAATCTCTGCTCTCTGAAACAGTCTTTCTGTATCCCAGTCTCCAACCTCTGCTTTCTGCAACATTTCATCTGCACCCCAGTCTCCAACTTGTGCTCTCTGTAACAGTCCTTCTGATCCCAAGTCTCCCACCTCTACTCTCTATAAGGATTCTTCTGCAGCCAAGTCTCCAACCTCTGCTCTCGGCAACAGTCCTTCTGTACCCCAGTGTCCAAACACTGCTCTCTGTAACAATGCTTCTGCTCATCAGTCTCCAACCTCTGCTCTCTGCAACGGACTTTCTACACCTCAGTCTCCAACGTCTGTTGTCTGCAATTGTCCTACTGCACCCCAGTGTGCAACGTCTGCTCTCGGCTACGATCCTTCTGCACCCCAGTCACCAACCTCTGCGCTCTGCAATGATTCTACTGAACACCAGTCTCCAACCTCTGATCTCTGCACCAGTCCTTCTGCACCTCAGTCTCCAGCTCTGCTCTCTGTTAGATTCTTTTGCACCCCTGTATGCAACCTCTGCTCTCTGTAACAGTCCTTCTGCACCAGAGTCTTTAAATTCTGCTCTATGTAACACGACTTCCGCAACTCAGTCTCCAACCTCTGCTCTCTGCAACAGTCCTTCTGCAACCCAGTCTCCAACCTCTGCTCTCTACAACAGTCCTTCTGCACCCTAGTTACCAACATCTGCTCTCTGCAACAGACCTTCTGCACCCCAGTCTTCAACATCTGCTCTCTGCAACAGTCATTCTGCAATTCAATATGAAAACACTTCTCTCTGCAATGATTCTTCTCCACCCAAGTCTCCTCCATCTGCTCTCTGCAACAGTCCGTTTGCACCCCAGTCTCCAAACTCTGCTCTCTGTAAGATCCATCTGAACCCCAGTCTCCAACCTCTGCTCTCTGTAACAGTCCTTCTGCACCCCAGTCTCCAAACTCTGCTCTCTGTAACAGTCCTTCTACACCTCAGTCTCCAACCTCTGCTCTCTGTAACAGTCTTTCTGCACCCCAGTCTCTAAAATCTGCTCTCTAAAACAGTCCTTCTGCACCCCATTCTCCAACATCTGCTCTCTGCAACAGTCCTTCTGCACCCCAGTCTCCAAACTCTGCTCTATGCAGCGATCTTTGTGGACCCCAGTCTCCAACGTCTGCTCTCTGCAAAAGTAATTCTGCAACCCAGTCTCCAACATTTACTCTCTGCAACAGTTCTTCTGCACCTTAGTCTGAATACTCTGCTCAATGTAACATTCCTTCTCCATCCCTTTCTCCAACCTCTGTCCTCTGCAACAGTCCTTCTGCTCCCCAGTCTCTGAGATCTGCTCTTGAAGTCCTTCTGTACCAGAGTATCCAACTTCTGCTCTTTGTAAAGGTCCTTCTACACCGCAGTCTCCAAACTCTTCTTTCTGTATCAGTCTTTTGGAACCCCAGTCTACAACCTGTGTTCTCTGTATCTATCCTTTTGCACCTCAGTCTGAACCTGTGCTCTATGTAAGGGTCCTTCTGCACCCCAGTCTCCAACCACTGCTCTCAGTAACAGTCCTATATCGCAGTCTCCAAACTCTGCTCTCCTTAACGGTCGTTCTGCACCCCAATTTCCAAACTCTGCTTCCTGTAAAAGTCCTTCTACACCTGAGTCTCCAAACTCTGCTCTCTGTAACAGTCCTGCTACACCTCAGTCTTCAACCTATGCTCTCTGTAACAGTCCTTCTGCACCTCAGTCTGAAAATTCTGCTCTCCGCACGATCATTCTGCACCCCAGTCTCACACCACTGCTCTCGGTGTCAGTCCCCCTGCACCTCAATCTCCAACCTCTGCTCTCTGTAAGATCCTTCATCAACCCAGTCTCCAAGCACTGCTCTCTGTAACAGACCATCTCACCCAAGTCTCCAAATTCTTCTCTCAGCAACGATTATTCTCCACACCAGTCTCAAACCTCTGCTCTCTGCAACAGTCTTTTTGCACCACAGTCGACAACCTCTGCTCTCTGAAACAGTCCTTCTGAAACCCAGTCTGCAACCTCTGCTCTCTGTAACCGTCCTTCTGCACCCCAGTTTCCAACCTGTGCTCTATGTAACAGTCCTTCTGAACCTCAGTCTTCAAACACTGATCTCTGCAACAGTCCTTCTGCACCCCATTCTCCAACCTCTGCTCTCTGCAACAGTCCTTTACACCCCAGTCTCAAACATCTGCTCTCAGCAACAGTCCATCTAACTCCAGTCTCCAAACTCTGCTCTCTGCAAAGATCTTTCTGGACCCCAGGATCAAATGTCCTTCTGCAACAGTCCTTCTGCACCAGTCCTTCTGCACCACAGTCTCCAACGTCCTTCTGCAACAGTCATTCTGCACCACAGTCTCAAACATATGCTCTCTGTAAGATCTTTCTGCATGCCAGTTTCCAAAATCGGCTCTCTCTAACATTCCTTCTCCAACGCAGTTTGTAACCTCGGCTTTCTTCGAAGGTCCTGCGGCAACCCAGTCTCCAACCTCTGCCTCTGTAACAGTCCTTCTGCTCCCCAGTCTCAAACCTCTGCTCTCTGTAACGGTCCTTCTGCAACCCCGTCTTTAACCTCTGCTTTCTGCAAGTGTCCTGCGGCACCCCAGTCTCCAACCTCTGTCCTCTGCAACAGTCCTTCTTTTCCCCAGTCTCCATCATATGCTCTCTGTAACAGTCCTTCTTAAACGCAGTCTCCACCCTCTGCTCTCCTTTACGGTCCTTCTGCAACCCAGTCTCCAAACTCTGCTTTCTGTATCAGTCCTTCTGAAGCCCAGTCTCAAACCTCTGTTCTCTGTATATATACTTCTGCACCTCAGTCTACAACCTGTTCTCTCTGTAACATTTCTTCTGCACCCCAGTCTCCAACCTCTGCTCTCTATAACAGTTTTTCTATACCGCAGTCTCCAAATCCTGGTCTCTGTAACGGTTCTTTTACACCCAAATTTCCAACCTCTGCTTACTGTAACAGTCCTTCTGCACCTCTGTCTACAATATCTGCTCTCTGTAACAGTTTTTCTACACCTCAGTCTCCAACCTCTGCTCTCTGTAACAGTCTTTCTGCACCTCAGTCTCCTACTTCTGCTCTGTGTAAGATCCTTCAGTAACCCAGTCTCCAACCACTACTCTCTGTAACAGTCCACCTACACCTCAGTCTCCAACCTCTGCTATCTGTAAGATCCTTCAGCAACGCAGTTTCTAAACTCTGCTCTCTAAAAAAGTCCTTCTGCACCCCAGTCTCCAACCTCTCCTCTCTGTAACAGGCATTCTGCACGCCAGTTTCCAAACTCTGCACTCTGTAGCAGGCCTTTGCAAGCCAGTCTCCAACCTCTGCTCTCTGCAATGATCTATCTGCACACCAGTCTCCAACCTCTACTCTTTACAATGATTCTACTGTACACCAGTCTCCAACCTCTGCTCTCTGCAACAGTCCTCTTGCACCACAGTCTCCAAAATCTGCTCTTTGTAAGATCCATCTGAACCCCAGTCTCCAACCTCTGCTCTCTGTAACAATGCATCTGCACCCCAGTCTCCAACCTCTGCTCTCTGTAACAGTTTTTCTGCACCCCACTCTCCAAACACTGCTCTCTGTAACAGTCCTTCTTCACCTTAGTCTCCAACCTCTTCTCTCTTTAACAGTCCTTCTGCACCCCAGTCTAAAACATCTGCTCTCTGCAATGCTCCTTCTGGACCCCAGTCTCCATCGTCTACTCTCTTCAACAGTCCTTCTGCACCACAGTCTCCAACCTCTTCTCTTTGTAAAATTCTTGTGAACTCTAGATTCCATATTCTGCTCTCTGTCACATTCTTTCTCCACCCCAGTCTTCACAATCTGTCCTCTGCAACAGTCCTTCTGCTCCTCAGTCTCCAACATCTGGTCTCTGTAACAGTTTTCTGTACTGCAGTCTCCAACCTGTGCTCTTTGTAACGGTCCTTCTACACCCCAGTCTCCAACCTCTGCTTTCTGTATCAGTCTTCTGAACCGCAGTCTCCAACCGCTGTTCTCTGTATCTATCTTTCTCCACTTCAGTCTCCAACCTCTGCTCTCTGTAGCATCCTTCTAAAACCCAGTCTCCAAACTCTACTCTCTGTAACAATCCTCTGCACACCAGTCTCCAACCTCTGCTCTTTGAAACGATACTTCTTAACCCCAGTCTCCAGTGTCTGCTCTCTGCAACAGTCCTTCTGCACCCCAGTCTCCAACATCTGCTCTCTGCAACAGTCATTCTGCACTTCAGTCGGAAAACTCTGCTGTATGCAACGAACCTTCTGCACCTCAGACTCCCAACTCTGCTCTCTGTAAGATCCTTCTGCAACCCAGTCTTTAAACTCTGCACTCGGTAATCGTCCTTCTGCACAACAGTCTCCAAACTCTGCTCTCTGTAACAGGACTTCTGCAACCCAGTATCCAACCACTGCTTCCTGTAACAGGCCTTCTGCACCCCAGTCTCCAAACTCTTCTCTCTGCAAGGATTCTTCTTCACACCAGTCTCCAACCTCTGCTCTCTGAAACAGTCCTCTTGCACCACAGTCTCAAAAATCTACTCTCTATAAGATCCATCTGAACCCCAGTCTCCAACCTCTAGTCTCTGTAACAGTGCTTCTGCACCCCAGTCTCCAACTTCTGCTCTCTGTAACAGTTTTTCTCTACCTCATTCTCCAGCCTCTGCTCTCTGCAACAATCTTTCTGAAACCCACTCTCCAACCTCTGCTCTCTGCAACAGTCGTTCTGCACCCCAGTCTCCAACCACTGCTCTCTGTAACAGTTTTTCTGCACCTCATTCTCCAAACTCTGCTCTCTGCAACAATCTTCCTGAACTCCACTCTCCAACCTCTGCTCTCTGCAACAGTCCTTCTGCACCCCAGTCTCCAAACTCTGCTCTCTACAACACTCCTTCTTGACCCCAGCCTCCAATGTCTGCTCTCTTCAACAGTCCTTCTGCACCACAGTCTCCAACCTCTGATCTTTGTAAGATTCATGTGCAATCCAGACTCCATACTCTGCTCTCTGTAAAATTCCTTCTCCACCCCAGTCTCCAAACTCTGCTCTCTGCAACAGTCCTCTGCTCCCCAGTCTCCGACATCTGGTCTCTGTAACAGTCCTTCTGTACCGCAGTCTCCAACCTGTGCTTTATGTATCAGTCTGTCTTAACCACAGTCTCCAAACGCTGTTCTCTGTATCTACCCTTCTGCACCTCAGTTTCCAAACTCTACTCTCTGTAACAGTCCTTCTCTACTTCAGTCTCTAACCCCTGCTTTCTGTAGCATCCTTCTAAAACCCAGTCTCCAACCTCTGCTCTCTGTAACAGTCCTTCTACACCTCAGACTCCAAACTATGCTTTCTGTATCAGTCCTTCTGCACCAAAGTCTTCAACCTCTGCTTTCTGTAACAATCCTTCTAAACCCCTGTCTGCAACCTCTGCTCCTGTAATATCCTTATGAAACCCAGTCTCCAAACTCTGCTCTCTGTAACAGTGCTTCTGCACACCGGTCTCCAACCTCTGCTCTCTGCAAAGATCCTTTCTCACCAAAGTCTCCAACCTTTGCACTCTGCAACAATCCTTCTGCGCCCCAGTCTCCAACATCTGCTCTCTGCAACATTCTTTCTGCACCTTAGTCTGAAAACTCTGCTCACTGCAACGACCCTCCTTCACCCCAGTCTTTAAACTCTGCTCTCTGCAACAGTCCTTCTGCGACCAAGTATTCAATATCTGCTCTCTGCAACAGTCCTTGTGCAACTCAGTCTGAAATTTGTGCTCTCTGCAATGATCCTTCTGCACCTCAGTCTCCTAAATCTGCTCTTTGTAAGACCCTTCTGCAACCCAGTCTCCAGACTCTGCTCTTGGCAACAGTGCTTCTGCACCCTAGTCTCGAACCTCTGCTCTCTGTAAGATCCTTATGCACTCTAGTCTCCAACCTCTGCTATCTGTAACAATTCTTCTGCACCCCAGTCTCCAAAATCTGCTCTCTGCAACAGTTCTTCTGCACCTCAGTCTGAAAACTCTTCTCTCTGCAACGACCATTCTGCATCCCAGTCTCCTACCTCTACTATCTGTAACAGTCCTTCTGCACCTCAGTCTCCAAATTCTACTCTTTTTAACATAATTCTGCAACCCAGTCTATAAACTCTGCTCTATGTATCAGGCATTCTTCACCCCAGTCTCCAACCTCTTCTCTTTGCAATGATTCTTCTCCACCCCAGTCTCCAACATCTGCTCTCTGCAACAGTCCTTTTGCACCCCAGTCTCCAAACTCTCCTATCTGTAAGATCCATCTGAACCCCATTCTTTAACCTCTGCTCTCTGTAACAGTCCTCCTGCACCCCAGTCTCCAAACTCTGCTCTGTGTAACAGTCCTTCTGCACCTCAGTCTCCAACATCTTCTCTCTGTAACAGTCCTTCTGCACCCCTGTCTAAAACATCTGGTCTCTGCAACAGTCCTTCTGCACCCCAGTCTCCAATCTCTGCTCTCTGCAATGCTCCTTCTGGGCCGCAGTCTCCAACGTCTGCTCTCTTCAACACTTCAACAATCCTTCTGCACCACAGTCTCCAACCTCTGCTATTTGTAAGATTCTTGTGCACTCCAGATTCCATACTTTGCTCTCTGTAACATTCCTTCTCAACCCCAGTCTCCAAACTCTGTCCTCTGCAACAGTCCTTCTACTCCTCAGTCTCTGACATCTGGTCTCTGTAACAGTCCTTCTGTACCGCAGTCTCCAACCTGTGCTCTTTTTTTTTTTATTGGTTGTTCAAAACATTACAGAGCTCAAGACATATCATCTTTCATACATTCGACTCAATTGGGTTTTGAACTCCCCAAATACATAATACAGACTCACTTCTGTTACATACTCACATTTTTACATAATGGCATATTAGTGACTGTTGTATTCTGCTACCTTTCCTATCCCCTACTATCCCCCCTCCCCTCCCCTCCCCTCCCAACATCCCTCTCTACCTCCTCTGCTGTTGTTCAATATTCTCCCCTTTTTCCCCCCAACCCCTTGCCCCTCATAACCTCTTATAATTTTGTGTATCACTGAAGGTCTCCTACCATTTCCATATGTTTTCCCTTCTCTCTTCCTTTCTCTTCCCCCATTCGTCTTAGTTTACTGTTAGTCTTTTCCTCATGCTCTTCCTTCCTGTTCTATTCTTAGTGGCTCTCTTTATATCAAAGAAGACATTTGACATTTGTTTTTTAGGGCTTGGCTAGCTTCACTTAGCATAATCTGCTCTAATGCCATCCATTTCTCTGCAAATTCTATGATTTTGTCGTTTCTTAGTGCTGCATAATACTCCATTGTGTATAGTTGCCACAATTTTTTTATCCACTCATCTATTGAAGGGCATCTAGGTTGGTTCCACAGTCTAGCTATTGTGAATTGTGCTGCTACTCTCTACTCTACTCTCTGTAACAATCCTTCTGCACACCAGTCTCCAACCTCTGCTCTCTGAAACGATCCTTCTTAACCCCAGTCTCCAATGTCTGATCTCTGCAACAGTCCTTGTGCACCCCAGTCTCCAACATCTGCTCTCTAAAACAGTCATTCTGCACTTAAGTCGGAAAACTCTGTTGTATGCAACGAACCTTCTGCACCTCAGACTCCCAACTCTGCTCTCTGTAAGATCCTTCTGCAACCCAGTCTTTAAACTCTGCACTCAGTAATTGTCCTTCTGCACAACAGTCTCCAACCTCTGCTCTCTATAACAGGCCTTCTGCACCCCATCTCCAAACTGTTCTCTCTGCAAAGATTCTTCTTCACACCAGTCTCCAACCTCTGCTCTCTGCAACAGTCCTCTTGCACCACAGTCTTCAAAAGCTGCTCTCTGTAAGATCCATTTGAACCCCAGTCTCCAAACTCTGCTCTCTGTAACAGTGCTTCTGCACTTCATTCACCAAAATCTGCTCTCTCCAACAGCCTTTCTGAACCCCACTTTCTAACCTCTGCTCTCAGCAACAGTCTGTCTGCACCCCAGTCTCCAACATCTTCTCTCTTCAACAGTCCTTCTACACCCCAGTCTCCAACTCTGCTTCCTGCAACGATCTTTCTGGACCCCAGTCTCCAACGTCTGCTCTCTGCAAGAGTCCTTCTGGACCACAGTCTCCAACCTCTGCTCTCTGTAGCAATCCTTCTGCACCCCTGTCTGCAACCTCTGCTCTTTGTAAGATCCTTCTGCCAAACAGTTTGAAACTCTGCTCTCTGTAACAGTGCTTCTGCCCACCGGTCTCCAACCTCTTCTCTCTGCAATAATCCTTCTTCACCAAAGTCTCCAACCTCTGCTCTCTGCAAAAGTTTTTCTACAACTCAGTATCCAATATCTGCTCTCTGCAACAGTCCTTTTGCACCTCACTCTGAAAAGTCTGCTCACTGCAACGACCCTTCTGCACCACAGTCTCCTACTTCTGCTCTCTGTAACAGTCCTTCTGCACCTCATTCTCCCAACTCTGCTCATTGTAAGATCCTTCTACAACCCAGTCTTTACACTCTGCACTCTGTAACAGTCCTTCTGCATAATAGTCTCCAACCTCTGCTCTCTGTAACAGGACTTCTGCCACCCAGTCTCAAAACTCTGCTCTTTGCAACGATCCTTCTGGACCCCAGTCTCAAAACTCTGCTTTCTGTATCAGTCTTAGGAACCCCAGTCTCCAAACTCTGTTCTCTGTACCTATCCTTCTGAACCTCAGTCTCCAACCTGTTCTCTATGTAAGAGTTCTTCTGCACCCCAGTCTCCAACCTCTTCTCTCGGTAACAGTCTTATACCACAGTCTCCAAACTCTGCTCTCTATAATGGTCCTGCTGCATCCCTATTTCAAAACACTGCTTCCTATTATAGTCCTTCTGCACCTGAGTCTCCAAACTCTGCTCTCTGTAACCGTCCTCCTACACCTCACTCTCCAAACTCTGTTCTCTGTAACAGTCCTTCTGCACCTCAGTCTCCAACGTCTGCTCTCTGTAAGATCCTTCAACAACCCAGTCTCCAAACTCTGCTCTCTACAAAAGTCTTTCTGCACCCGAGTTTCCAACCTCTCCTCTCTGTAATAGGCCTTCTGCAGGCCAGTCTCCAAACTCTGCTCTCTGAAGCAGGCCTTCAGCACCTCAGTCTCTAACCTCCGTTCTCTGCAACGATCCTACTGCACCCAAGTCTCCAACCTCTGCTGTCTTCAATGATCCTACTGCACCCCAGTCTCCAACCTCTCATCTCTGCAACAGTCCATCTGTACCTCAGTCTCCAACTTCTGCTCTCTGTAAGATCCTTCTACACCCCTGTCTCCAAACTCTGCTCCTTGCAACGATCCTTCTGCACCCACGTCTCCAAACTCTGCTCTATGTAACACGACTTCTGCACCTCAGTCTCCAAACTCTGTTCTATGTAACAGGATTTCTTCACCTCAGTCTCCAACCTCTGCTCTCTGAAACAGTCCTTTTGTACTGCAGTCTCCAACCTCTGCTCTCTGTAACGGTCTTTAAGCATCCTAGACTCCAATCTCTGCTTTCTGTATCAGTCCTTCTGCACCCCAGTATCCAACTTCTACTCTCTCTAAGAGTCCTTCTGCACCTCAGTCTTTAACCTCTACTCTCTGCAACAGTCCTTCTGCACTCCAGTCTCCATCCTCTGCTCTCTGCAACAGTCCTTCTGCACCCAGTCTCCAACCTCTGCTCTCTGCAACAGTCCTTTTGCACCTCAGTCTCCAACCTCTTCTCTCTGTAACACTGCTTCTGCTCCTCAGTCTCCAACATCTGCTCTCTGAAAGATCCTTCTGCAACCCAGTCTATAAACTCTGACCTCTGTAACAGTCCTTCTGCACCCGTTTCCCAACCTCTGTTCTCTGTAACAGTCCTTCTGTACGGCAGTCTCAAAACTCTGCTCTCTGTAACGCTCCTTCTGCACCCCAGTCTCCAATGTCTGCTTTTTGTATCAGTTCTTCTGCACCCCAGTCTCCAACGTCTGCTCTCTGCAACATTTATTCTTCACCCCAGTCTCCAACTGTGCTCTCTGTAACTGTCCTTCTGCACCCCAGTCTCCACCCTCTGATCTCTGTAACAATCCTTCTGGACCTCAGTCTCCAAACTCTGCTCTCTACAACAGTCCTTCTGCTCCTAAGTCTCCAACCTCTACTCTCTGTAAAAGTCCTTCTGCACCTCAGTCTGCAAAATTTCCTCTTTGTTAGATTATTCTGCAAACCAGTCTCCAATGTCTGCCCTGTATAACAGGCCTTCTGCAGCCCTTCTCCAAACTCTGTTCTCTGTAACAGTCCTTTTGCACCCCAGTCTCAATACTTTGCTCTCTACACGATCCTTCTGCACCCCAATATCCATCCTCTGCTCTCTGCAAAAGTCCTTCTTCACCCCAGTCTCCAAACTCTGCTCTTTGTAACAGTCCTCCTGTAGTGTAGTCTCCAAAATCTGCTCTCTGTAACGGTCCTTCTGCATGGCAGTCTCCAACCTCTGCCCTCTGTAACAGTCCTTCTGCACCTCAGTCTCCAGACTCTACTCTCTGCAAGAGTCCTCCTGCACCACAGTCTGAAAACTATGTTCTCAGCAACGATCCTTCTGCACCCCAGTCTCCAAACTCTGCTTTCTGTAACAGTCCTGCTATACATCAGTCTCCAAACTCTACTGTCTGTAAGATCCTTCTGCAACCCTGTCTTCAAACCCTGCTTTCTGTAACCGTCCTTCTGCACCCCAGTCTCCAACCTCTGCTCTCTGTAACAGGTCTTTTGTACCCCATTCTCCAACCTCTTCTCTCTGTAACAGTGCTTCTGCACCTCAGTCTACAAACTCTGCTCTCTAAAAAAGTCCTTCTCCAAGCCAGTCTTCAACATCTGCTCTCTGGTAAATTTCTTCTGATCCTCAGTCTGCAAACTCTATTCTCTGCAACGATCCTTCTGCACCCTAGTCTCCAACATCTGCTCTCTCTAACAGTCCTGCTGCACCTTGGTCTACAACCTCTGCTCTCTGTAAGATTCTTTTGCAACCTTGTCTAAAATCTCTGCTCTCTGTAACAGGCCTTTTGCACCCAAATCTCTAACCTCTAATCTCTGTAACAGTCCTTTTGCACCTCAGTCTCCAATCTCTGCTCTCAGCAACGATTCTTCTGCACCTCAGTCTCCAAACTCTTCTCACTGTAACAGTCCTTCTGATCTCCAGTCTCTTACCTCTGCTGTCTGCAACGATCCTTTTGCACCCCAGTCTCCAACCTCTGCTCTCTGCAACGATCCTTCTGCACCCCAGTCTCCAACATCTGTTCTATGCTACAGTCCTTCTGAATCCCTGTCTCCAGCCTGCTCTCTGTAATATCCTTCTGCACCACAGTTTCAAAACTCTGCTCCCAGTAACATTCCTTCTCCACCACAGTCTCCAACTTCTGCTTTCTGCAATGGTACTGCTGCACTTGAGTCTCCAACCTCTGTTCTCTGTAACAATCTTTTTTCTCCCCATCTCCAACCTCTTCTCTATAACAGTCCTTCTGCACCTCAGTCTCCAACCTCTGCTCTCTGCAAAAGTACTTTTGCACCCCTGTCTCCAACCTCTGCTCTCTGTAAGATCCTTCTGCACCCTAGTCTCCAAACTCTCCTCTCTGTAACAGTCCTTCTACACCTCATTCTCCAACCTCTGCTCTCTGCAACAGTTTTTCTACACCCCATTCTCTAACCTCTGTTCTCTGCAACAGTCATTCTGAAACACTGTTTCCAACATCTGCTCTCTGGAACAGTCCTTCTCTACCCTAGTCTCCACCTATCCTCACTGTAACAGTCTTTCTGTACTGCAGTCTCCAAACTCTGCTCTCTCTAAGGGTCCTTCTGCACCACAGTCTCCAAACTCTGCTCTCTGTATAAGTACTTCTGCACCCAAGTCTCCAACATCTGCTCTCTGTAACATTCCTTCTGCACCTCAGTCTCCAACCTCTGCTCTCTGCGACAGTTCTTCTGCACCCCAGTCTCCAACCTCTTGTCTCTGCAACAGTTCTTCTTCACCCCAGTCTCCACCATCTGCACTCTGAAACAGTCCTTCATGACTGCAGTCTCCAACCTCTGCTCTCTGTAACAGTCCTTCTGCACCACAGTCTGCAACCTCTGCTTTCTCTATCATTCCTTCTGCACCCCATTCTCTAACCTGTGATCTCAATAACACTCCTGCATCTCAGTCTCCAAACTCTGCTCTCTGCAACATTCTTTCTGCACCCAGTCTCCAAACTCTGCTCTCTCCAACAGTCCTTTTACACCCCAGTCTCCAACCTCTGCTATCTGAAACAGTCTTTCTGCACTCCAGTCTCCAACATCTGCTCTCTTTAACAATATTTTTGTACCTCAGTCTCCAACCTCTACTCTCTGTAACAGTCGTTCTGCACCACAGTCTCTGAACTCTGCTCTGTGTAAGATCTTTCTGCAACCCAGTCTCCAAACTCTTCCCTCTGTAACAGTCCTTCTGCACCGTTTCTCCAAACTCTTTTGTAACAGGCCTTCTGAACCCCAGTCTCCAACCTCTGTTCTCTGAAACAGTCCTTTCGCACCCCAGTCTCAAACGTCTGCTCTTTACAATGATCCTTCTTCACCCAAGTCTTCAACGTCTGCTCTCTTAAACAGTTCTTCTGCACCCAAGTCTCCAACAACTGCTCTCTGAAAAAGTCGTTCTGCACCTCAGTCTAAAAATTCTGTGCTCTGCAATAATCCTTCTGCACACCTGTGTCCAAACTCTGGTCTCTGTAACGGTCCTTCTGCACCCCAATTTCCAACCTTTGCTTTCTGTAACAGTCTTTCTACACCTCAGTCCCAAAACTCTGCTCTCTGTAGCAGGCCTTCAGCACCCCAGTCTTCAAAATCTGCTCTCCCAAATGATCTTTCTTAACCCCTGTCTCCAACCTCTGATCTCTGCAACAGTCCTTCTGCACCTAAGTCTCCAAATTCTGCTCTCTGTAAAATCCATCTGAACCCCAGTCTCCAAAGTCTGCTCTCTGCAACAGTTTTATTGCAACACAGTATCCAAACTCTGCTCTCTGTACTAGTCCTTCAGCACCCCAGTCTCCAAACTCTGCTCTCTGTAACACTCTTTCTGCACCTCAGTCTCAAAAATCTGCTCTCTGCAACAGTCCTTCTGCACTCCACTCTCCAACTTGTGCTCTCTGCAACAGTTCTTCTGCACCCCAGTCTCCAACCTCTGCTCTCTGCAACATCTTTCTGCACCCCAGTCTCCAAAATCTGCTCTCTGCTACGAACTTTCTGGACCCAGTCTCCACCCTCTGCTCTCTGTAACAGTCCTTCTGCACCACAGTCTCCAAAATCTGGTCTCTGTAAGATCCTTCTGCACTCCAGTTTCCAAACTCTGCTGTCTGTAACATTCATTCTTCAACCCAGTCTTTAAACTTTGCTTTCTGCAAGTGTCCTGCGGTACCCCAGTCTCCAAACTCTGTCCTCTGCAACAGTCCTTCTGCTCCCCAGTCTCAAACATCTGCTCTTTGTAACAGTCCTTCTGTACCTCAGACTCCAAACTCTACTCTCCGTAACGGGCCTTCTGCACCCAGTCTCCAAACTCTGCTTTCTGTATCAGTCCTTCTGAACCTGAGTCTCAAACCTCTGCTATATGTATCTATCCTTCTGCACCTCAGTCTGCAACCTATGCTCTCTGTAACAGTTTTTCTATACTGCAGTCTCCAAACTCTGGTCTCAGTAAGTGTCCTTCTACACCACAATTTCCAACCTCTGCTTTCTGTAAGAGTCCTTCTGCACCTCAGTCTCCAAACTCTGCTCTTCATAACAGTCTTTCTACACCTCAGTCTTTAACCTATTCTCTCTGTAACAGTCCTTCTGCACCTCAGTCTGACACCTCTGCTCTCTACAGGATCCTTCTGCACCCCAGTCTCCGAACATTGCTCTCTGTAACAGTCATCCTGGAACTCAGTCTCCAAACTCTGCTCTGTATAACAGTCCTTCTGCAACTCAGTCTCCAACCTCTCCTCTCTGTAACAGTCCGTCTGCACGCCAGTCTCCAAACTCTTCTCTCTGTAGCAGGCCTTCTGCACCCCAGTCTCCAAAATCCGCTCTCTTCAACGATACTTCTGCACCCCAGTCTCGAACCTCTGCTCTCTGCAATGATCCTACTGTACGACAGTCTCCTACCTCTGATTTCTGTAACAGTCCTTCTACACCTCAGTCTCCAAATTCTGCTCTCTGTAAGATCCTTCTGCACCCCAGTATCCAACATCTGCTCTCTGTAACAGTCCTTCTGCATCCAAATCTCCAACCTCTGCTTTCTGTTACAGAACTTCCGCACCTCATTCTCCAATATCTGCTCTCTGTAACAGTCCGTCTGCTCCCCAGTCTTCAACCTCTGCTCTCTACAACAGTCTTTCTGCACCCTAGTTACCAACATCTGCTCTCTGCAACAGTCATTCTGCACCCCAGTCTCCAAAATCTGGTCTCTGCAGCAGTTCTTCTGCACCTCAGTCTGAAAACTCTACTCTCTGCAATGACCCTTATGCACCCCCAGACTACTACCTCTGCTCACTGTAACAGTCCTTCTGCACCTCAGTCTCCCAACTCTGCTCTCTGTAAGATCCGTCTTAAACCCAGTCTTTAAACTCTGCACTCTGTAACAGTCCTTTTGCACCCCAGTCTTTAAACTCTGCTCTCTGTAAGATCCATCTGAACCCCAGTCTCCAACCTCTGCTCTCTGTAACAGTCCTTCTGTACCCCAGTCTCCATACTCTGATCTTTGTAACAGTCCTTCGGCACCTCAGTCACCGACCTCTGTTCCTTGTAACAGTCCTTCTGCACCCCAGTTTCTAAAATCTGCTCTCTGCAACAGTCCTTCTGCACCCCAGTCTACAACCTCTGTTCTCTGCAATGATCCTAGTGCACTCCTGTCTCCAATTTCTGCTCCATTCAACGATTCTTCTGCACCCCAGTCTTAAAACTCTAGTCTATGTAAGAGGACTTCTACACCTCAATCTCCAATCTCTGCTCTGTGCAACAGTACTTCTGCACCACAGTCTCCAAACTCTGGTCTCTGTAAGATCCTTCTGTACTCTAGTTTTCAAACTCTGTTCTCTGAAACATTGCTTCTCCACCTCAGTCTTTTACCTGTGCTTTTTGCAAGTGTCCTGCGGCACCCCATTCTCCAACCTCTGTCCTGTGCAACTGTCCTTTTGCTCCCAGTCTCCAACATCAGCTCTCTGTAACAGTCCTTCTGTACCGCAGTCTCCAAACTCTGCTCTCCGTAACCTTCCTTCTTCACCCCAGTCTCCAAACTCTGCTCTCAGTAACATTCCTTCTGTACCTCAGTCTCCAACCTCTGCTCTCTCTAACAGTCATTCTGCACTCTAGTCTCCAACCTCTGCTCTCTGCAAAAGTCTTTCTGCACCCCAGTCTTCAGCCTCTGCTCTCTGCAATGATCCTGCTGGACCCCAGTCTCCATCCTCTGATCTCTGCAACAGTCCTTTTGCACCACAGTCTCCAACCTCTACTCTCTGTAAGATTTTTCTGCACTCCAGTTTCCAAACTCTGCTCTCTGTAACATTCATTCTCCATCCCAGTTTTTAAACTCTGCTTTCTGCAAGTGTAAAGCGGCACTCCAGTCTCCAAACACTGTCCTATGCAACAGTCCTTCTGCTGCCCAGTCTCCATCATCTTCTCTCTGTAACAGTCCTTCTGTTCCGCAGTCTCCAACCTCTGTTCTCCATAACGGTCTTTCTTCACCCCAGTCTCCAAACTCTGCTTTCTGTATCAGTCTTTCTGAACCCCAGTATCAAACCTCGATTCTCTCTATCTATCCTTCTTTACCTTTGTCTCCAACCTGTGCTCTCTGTATCATTTTTTCTTCACCCCAGTCTCCAACCTCTGCTTTCTGTAACAGTTTTTCTATACTGCAGTCTACAAACTCTGCTCTCTGTTACAGTCCTTCTACACCTCAGTCTCCAAACTCTGCTCTCTGTAACAGTCCTTTTGCACCTCAGTCTGCAACCTCTGCTCTCTGTAAGATCCTTCAGTAAACCAGTCTCCAAACTCTGTGCTCTATAGCAGTTCTTCTGCACCTCAGTCTCTAATTCTGCTCTCTGTAAGATCCTTCTGCACCCCTGTCTCCAAGCTCTGCTCTTTGCAACGATCCCTTTGCACCACAGTCACCAACCTCTATGTAACAGGACTTCTGAACCTCAGTCTTTAACCTCTGCTCTCTGTAACAGTACTTCTGTACCTGAGTCTGAATCCTCTGCTCTCCAAGATCCCTCTGCACCCCAGTCTCCAACCTCTTGTCTCTGCAACGATTCTTCTCCACCCCAGTCACCAACATCTGCTCTCTGTAACAGGTCTTCTGCAACTCAGTCTCTAAAGTCTACACTCTGTAACAGTCCTTCTGTACCGCAGTCTCCAACCTCTTCTCTCTATAACGGTCCTTCTGCACCCCAATTGCAAACTTCTGCTTTCTGTAAAAGTCCTTCTGCACCTCAGATTCTAACCTCTGCTCTCTGTAACAGTCCTTCTAAGCCTCAGTCTTAAACCTCTGCTGTCTGCAACGATTCTTCTGCACCCAAGTCTCCAACCTCTGCCCTCTGCAACAGTCCATCTGCACTCCAGTCTCCAACCTCTGCTCTCTGCAAACATCTTATTATAGCCCAGTATCCAACATCTGCTCTCTGCAACGATCTTTCTGCATCCCAGTCTCCAACGTCTGCTCTCTGCAACAGTCTTTCTGCACCCCAGTCTCCAACCTCTTCTCGAAGCTACAGTACTTCTGCACCCCAGTCTCCAAGCTGTGCTCTCTGTAACAGTCCTTCTGCAACCCAGTCTCCAACATCTGCTCTCTGCAACGGTCCTTCTTCTATCCAGTCTCCAAACTCTTCTCTCTGTAAAAGTCCTTTTGTATCGCAGCCTCCAACCTCTTCTCTCTATAACAGTACTTCTGCACCCCAATTGCCAACCTCTGTCTTCTGAAACAGTCCTTCTGAACCTCAAACTCCAATCCCTGCTCTCTGTAACAGTCCTTTTAAGCCACAGTCTGAAACCCCTGCTCTCTGCAGCAATCTTTCTAAACCCCAGTCTTCAAACTGTGCTATCTGTAACAATCCCTCTGCACCCCAGTCAATCATCTGCTCTCTGTAACAAGTCTTCTGCAACTCAGTTTCCAAAGTCTGCTCTCTGTAACAGGCCTTATGCACCACAGTCTCTAACCTCTTCTCTCTGCAACGATTCTTCTGCAACTCAGTCTCCAACCTTTGCTCTCTGCAACAGTCTTTCTGCACCCCATTCTCCAAACTCGGCTCTCTATGAGATCCTTCTTTCCCCCGTTCTCCAAACTTTGCTCTCTGTAACAGTCATTCTGCACCTCAGTCTCCAACCTCATCTCTCTGCAACGGCCATTCTGCACCCCAGTATCCAACCTCTGTTCTCTGCAGTAGTCCTTCTGCATCCCACGCTTAAAACTTTGCTCTCTGTATGATAATGGCTTTGGGTTTTTCATAAATGGCCTGTACAATGTTGAGGAAGGTTCCTTCTTCAGCATATGAATGGGTACTTTTTAATATGAGTGGGTACTGGATTTGAGGTGATCATGTGATTCTTGTCCTAATCCTGTTTAAGTGGTGAATTACATTTATTGATTTACATATGTTGAACCGAACTTACATCTCTGGAATTAAACCTATTTGATTATGATGTGTTGTCTTCTGTATGTGTTTTTTAAACAGTTTGCTAATATCTTATTAAAGATATTTGTGTCTATGTTCATCAGTGATACTGGTCTGTAGTTTTCTTTCCTTGATGCACTTTTGTGTGGTTTTGGTATCAAGGGTTATACTGGTTTCATACAATGTATTTGGCCGTTCCCTCTCAATTTCATGCAATAATTTGAGAAAGACTGGTGTTAGTTCATCTGTAAAGGTCTGGTAGAACTCAGTTGAGAATCCATCTGGTCCTGGGCTTTTCTTTTTTTGGAAGGTTTTAAATTTCTGTTTCAATTTCATTACTTGATAGTGGTCAGTTTAGGTTTTATTTTCCTGGTTCCATTTAGGCAGGTCATATGTGTCTATAAATTTGTCAATGTTGTCTAGATTTTCCAGTTCACTGGAGTATAAATTTTCAAATAGGTTCTAATTACCCTTGGAATTTCAGTAGTCTATGGTAATATCTCCTTTGTTATCTTTAATTTTATTGATTTGGGTCTTCTTTTTCCCTCTTTTGGGTTAGTCTGGCTAATGGTTTAACAATTTAATTTATCTTTTTGGAGCAACAATTCTTCATTGCATTGATCTGATGCATTGGTTTTATTTTATTCTCAATTTTGTTAATTTCTGCTCTGATCATAATTATTTTCTTATTTTACTGTTTTTGTAAACAGTTTGTTCTTTTTCTAAGGCCTAGAGGTGAAGCATAAGCTTATGTATTTGGGATCTCTCTATTTTTTTAATGTATTCATTGGTTGTATAAATTTTCCTTTTAGAACTGCTTTCATATTGTCCCAGAGATTTTTTATATGTTGTTATCTCTGTTCACTTTCATTTCTAAGAATTTCTTGATTTCTATTTATTACTTCTTTGGTCCATTATTCTTTAATTATTTTTTGGTATCCATGTGTTTATGTTGTTTCTATTATCTTTATTCCTGATGATTTCTAGCTTCATACCGTTATGATCTGATAGGATGCATGGGATTATATTGATTTTTTTTTTTGCTAAAATTTTTTTTATGGCCCAGAAATGGTCTATTTTGGAAAAAGTTCCATGAGCTGCTGAGAAGATAGTAAAAGTGAGATATTCTGTAGATGTCTGTTAGGTTCATTTGCTTTATAGTATTATTTAGGTTGGAGATATCTTTATTGATGTTATGTTTTGATAATCTATTTGTGATAATAATATAGTATTATTGTGTTGAGTTCTATGTTAGATTTAATGACATGGAGGGTTTCTTTTTTTTGGGGGGGGTAATTGGATGCATGCTTGATATTTGCTTTATCAGATGAGAAAATAGCTTCCCCCCTTATTATTCTGGGAATCTGTGTGCACAGAATATTTTTTTTCCAACCTTTTACCTTCAGCCTGTGGTGTCTTTCCTTATGAGTCTCCTGTAAACAACTGTCATGTTCCTCATGACTAAAACATTCAGGGTGACTCCAGGTGAACTGGGTTGCACGAAATAACCACACAGAGACAGAGATACCTTTTTCTTTGGGGACCTGTGAAGGCTCCTCTGACCTCAAGGGTCCCCAGATAGAGAGCAAGCGAGTGCTGAACTCTTTTATTGAGGAGAAGCCATTCAAATGAGGCAAGGGGTCAGGTTTCAGGCGGTTGAGTCTAGCTTCATAATGTCTGCTGTCAACAGGTTGACTGACATCTAGGAAGTCCACACACAAAGGCAGAGGGAGAGAAGGGGACACCAAAGTTTTTCCATGGAACATTCTATCCCAAACAGGGCAAAGGGGTTAATATCACAAAGGAACAGGTAAGCGTAGTTCAATCCTTGGGGTGACACGCCTATATCTGAAGATGCATCCTCAAACTTCTAAGACCAGGGCAATGTCCAGTTCACTATGAGATGTAGTACAAGTCAAAGCCTCTCCTCTATGGGAAGGAGAATGTGAATCATTCAGAGTGGCTCCGCACAAACAACATATAGTTTGATCCTGTTTTTTGATCCATTCTGCTAATTTATTTATTTTTATTTTTTTTGAAAGTACCTTTCAATTTATTGGTATCTCTTATTAAACTTTTAGCAAATCAGTGACAATAACATTGGTCAAAGTGTGACAGGTTCATTAAAGGAACATATGTCATTGGTGGAATCATTCCTTTATTTTATTTTATTTTTTTATTGTTGGTCGTTCAAAACATTACATAGTTCTTAATACATCACATTTCACAGTTTGATTCAAGCGGGTTATGACTCCCAACTTTACCCCGTATACAGACTGGTGTATCCCATAAGTTACCCTTCCATTGATTGACATATTGCCTTTCTAGTGTCTGATGTATTCTGCTGTCTGTCTTATTCTATACTATCCCCCCTCCCTTCCCCTCCCCTTCCCTTTTCTCTCTCTACCCCTTCTACTGTAAATCATTTCTTCCATTTATATTATCTTGTCTTACCCCTCGTTTTCTCTTATATATCATTTTGTATAACCATGAGGATCGCCTTCCATTTCCATGCGATTTCCCTTCTCACTCCCTTTCCCTCCCACCTTTCATCCCTGTTTAATGTAAATCTTCTTCTCAAGTTATTCGTCCCTACCCTGTCCTTGTTTACTCCCCTTATATCAAAGGGGTCATTTGGTATTTGTTTTTTAAAGATTGACTAGCTTCACTTAGCATAATCTGCTCTAATGCCATCCATTTCCCTCGAAATTCTATGATTTTGTCATTTTTTAATGCAGAGTAATACTCCATTGTGTATAAATGCCACATTTTTTAATCCATTCATCTATTGAAAGGCATCTAGGCTGATTCCATAATCTTGCTATAGTGAATTGTGCTGCTATGAACATCGATGTAGCAGTGTCTCTGTAGCATGCTCTTATTAGGTCTTTAGGAAATAGACCCAGAAGGGGAATAGCTGGGTAAAATGGTGGTTCCATTCCCAGCTTTCCAAGAAATCTCCATTCTGCTTTCCAAATTGGCTGCACCAATTTGCAGTCCCACCAGCAATGAACAAGAGTGCCTTTTTCCCTGCATCCTCTCCAGCACTTATTGTTGTTTGACTTCCTAATGGCTGCCAATCTTACTGGAGTGAGATGGTATCTTAGGGTAGTTTTGATTTGCATTTCTCTGACTGCTAGCGATGGTGAGCATTTTTTCATGTATTTATTGATTGATTGTATGTCCCCCTCTGAGAACTGTCTGTTCAGGTCCTTGGCCCATTTATTGATTGGGTTATTTGTTATCTTATTGTCTAATTTTTTGAGTTCTTTTTATATTCTGTTTATTAGGGTTCTATCTGAAGTGTGTGGATTAAAGATTTGTTCCCAGGATGTAGGCTCCCTGTTTATCTCTCTTATTGTTTCTTTTGCTGAGAAAAAACTTTTTAGTTTGAGTAAGTCCCATTTGTTGATTCTAGTTGTTAACTCTTGTGCTATGGGTGTCCTATTGAGGAATTTGGGGCCCGATCCCACAGTATGTAGATCATAACCAACTTTTTCTTCTATCAGATGCTGTGTCTCTGATTTAATATCAAGCTCCTTGATCCATTTTGAGTTAACTTTTGTTCATGGCGAGAGATAGGGATTCAGATTCATTTTGATGCAAATGGATTTCCAGTTTTCCCAGCACCATTTGTTGAAGATGCTATCCTTCCTCCATTGCATGCTTTTAGCCTCTTTATCAAATATAAGATAGTTGTAGTTTTGTGGATTGGTTACTGTATCCTCTATTCTGTACCATTGGTCCACCTGCCTGTTTTGGTACCAGTACAATGCTGTTTTTGTTACTATTGCTCTGTAGTATAGTTTGAAGTCTGGTATAGCTATACCGCCTGATTCACACTTCCTGCTTAGCATTATTTTTGCTATTCTGGGTTTTTTATTATTCCATATGAATTTCATGATTCTTTTATCTATTTCTACAAGAAATTCTGTTGGGATTTTGATTGGCATTGCATTGAACTTATAGAGAACTTTTGGTAATATCGCCATTTTGATGATGTTAGTTCTGCCTATCAATGAGCAGGGTATATTTTTGCATCTTCTAAGGTCTTCTTCTATATCTTTCTTTAGAGTTCTGTAATTTTTATTATATAAATTTTTCACCTCTTTTATTAGGTTGATTCCCAAGTATTTTATTTTTGGGGGGGATATTGTGAATGGAGTAGTTGTCCTTATTTCCGTTTCAGAGGATTTGTCGCTGATATACAGGAATGCCTTTGATTTATGCGTGTTGATCTTATATCCTGCCACTTTGCTGAATTCATTTATTAGCTCTAATAGCTTCTTTGTAGACCCTTTTGGGTCTGCTAGGTATAGGATCATATCATCTGCAAATAGTGATAGTTTAAGTTTTCTTTTCCTATTTTTATGCCTTTAATTTCTTTCGTCTGTCTAATTGCTCTGGCCAGTGTTTCTAGGACTATGTTGAACAGAAGTGGTGAGAGAGGGCATCCCTGTCTTGTACCAGATCTTAGAGGGAATGCCTTCAATTTTTCTCCATTCAGTATGATGCTGGCCTTTGGCTTATTGTAGATTGCTTTTACAATGTTGAGGTATGTTCCAGTTATCCCTAATTTTTCTAGAGTTTTGAACATAAAGGGATACTGTACTTTGTCGAATGCTTTTTCTGCATCTATCGAGATGATCATATGGTTCTTATTTTTAAGTCTATTGATGTGGTGAATAACATTTATTGATTTCCATATATTGAACCAGCCTTACATCCCAGAGATGAATCCTACTTGATAATGGTGTATAATTTTTTTGATATGTATTTGAATCCGATTCGCCAGAATTTTATTGAGGATTTTTGCGTCAAGGTTCATTAGAGATATTGGTCTGTAGTTTTCTTTCTTTGAAGTGTCTTTGTCTGGTTTCGGAATCAGGGTGATGTTTGCCTCGTAGAATGAATTTGGAAGTTCTCCCTCTTTTTCTATTTCCTGAAATAGCTTGAAAAGTATTAGTGTTAGTTCCTCTTTAAAGGTTTTGTAAAACTCTGCTGTATACCCATCTGGTCCTGGGCTTTTCTTAGTTGGTAATCTTTTGATGGTTTCTTCTATTTCCTCTATTGTTATTGGTCTTTTTAGGTTGTCTATATCCTCCTGACTCAATCTGGGCAGGTCATAAGACTTAAGTAATTTATCTATGCCTTCACTATCTTTTATTTTATTGGAGTATAAGGATTCAAAATAATTTCTGATTATCTTCTGTATTTCTGAAGTGTCTGTTGTGATATTACCTTTTTCATCCCGTATGTTAGTAATTTGAGTTCTCTCTCTTCTTCTCTTCGTTAGCATGGCTAAGGGTCTGTCAATTTTATTTATTTTTTCAAAGAACCAACTTTTAGTCTTGTCAATTTATTCACTTGTTTCTTTTGTTTCAATTTCATTTATTTCAGCTCTGATTTTAATTATTTCTTGCCTTATACTTTTTTTGCTGTTGTTTTGCTCTTCTTTTCCTAGGATTTTGAGATGAAGTATGAGATCATTTATTTGTTGGTTTTTTTTCTTTTTTTGAGGAATGTACTCCAAGCAATAAATTTTCCTCTTAGAACTGCTTTCAATGTTTCCCATAGATTCTGATATGTTGTGTCTTTGTTGTCATTTAACTCTAGGAATTTTTCAATTTCCTCCTTGATGTCTTCTAAAACCCATTGATCATTCAGCAACCTATTGTTCATTCTCCAAGTGATACTTGATTTTTCCTTCCTTCTTTTATCATTGATTTTCAGTTTTATTCCATTATGATCAGATAAGATGCATGGTATTATCTCTACCCCTTTATATTTTCTAAGAGTTGCCCTGTGACATAATATATGGTATATTTTTGAGAAGGTTCCATGTGCTGCTGAGAAAAAAGTGTAACTACTTGATTTTGGGTGGTATAGTCTATATATGTCAATTAAGTCTAGGTTGTTAATTGTGTTATTGAGTTCTATAGTTTCCTTATTTAACTTTTGTTTGTAAGATCTGTCCAGTGGTGAGAGAGGTGTTTTGAAGTCTCCCATGATTATTGTATGGTGGTCTATTAGACTCTTGAACTTGAGAAGAGTTTGCTTGATGAACACAGCTGCACCATTATTTGGGGCATATATATTTATGATTGTTATGTCTTGTTGGTTTATGGTTCCCTTGAGCAGTATGAAGTGTCCTTCTTTATCCTTGAATAGAAAAACACTAAAAACCTTTTCTTTTAAATGAGGACCAAGACAAGGATGTCCACTCTCACCATTTATATTCAATGTAGTCCTTAAAACATAAGACAAAACCAGGAGGCAAGAAAAGAAAATCAAAGGGATACAAATAGGAAAAGAAGTCCAACTATCTTTCTTTGCCAATGACATGATCCTGTATCTAGAAGATCCAAAAAAAAAAAAAAAAAACCTCCAACAGTAGACTTCTAGAGATAGAAGTTCAGCAAAATACAAGCAAAATAAAAGATCAACACCCATAAAATCAATAGCTTTCCTACATTCCAACATTGATTCAGCTGAGGAAGAATTCAGGAAAACCACCCTATTCACATTAACCTAAAAAACATAATAATGAAATACTTGGGAATTAATCTAACTAAGGAGGTAAAAAACTCTACAGTGATAATTGTAGTACATTGAAGGAAGAAATTGAAGAACACTGTACAAGAGGGAAAGATCTTCCACATTCTTGGATAGGCAGAATTAATATTGTCAAAATGGCCATAGTATCCAAAGAAATGTATAGATTCAGTGCAATCTCCTTCAAAATACCAATGAATTCTTCACAGAATGAGAAAAAACAATTCTTTTTTTTGTTTTTTGTTTTTATTTTTTATTGTATTTTTTATTGGTTGTTCACAACATTACAGAGCTCTTGACATATCATATTTCATACATTAGATTGAAGTGGGTTATGAACTCCCAACTTTACCCCAAATGCAGATTGCAGAATCACGTCAGTTACACATCCACAATTTTACATAATGCCCAATTAGATATTGTTGTATTCTGCTACCTTTCCTATCCCCTACTTTCCCCCCTCCCCTTCCCTCCCTGTTTTTTGTTTTTAACAATTCTTACATTCATTTGGAAGAATAAGAGACCTAGAAAAACCAAAGCAATACTGAGAAAGAATAGTAAAGCAGGAGGCATCACATTACCTGATCTGAAATTATACTACAGAGCTATAACAACAAAACCAGTATGATATTGGCATCAAAATAGACTTGAAGACCAATGGAACAGAATAGAAGACACAGAGACAAATCCACATACCTATAGCCATCTGATACTTGACAAAGGTTCCAAAAATGTTTTTGGAGAAAAGAAAATCTCTTAAACAAACGATATGGGAATACTGGATAGCCATTAGTAGAAAAATGAAAGTAGACCCCTATCTCTCACCCTGCAGAAAATCTAAATAGATATTGATAAAAGACTTAGGAATTAGACCAGAAACCTTGCAACTTCTAGAAGAAAACAGTGTCAACACTCCATCATATAAGTGCTGGCACCAACTTTCTTAACAAGACCCTCAAGTGCAAGAAATTAAACCAAGAATCAATAAGTTGGATACCATCAAACTAAAAAGCTTCTGCACAGCAACAGAATGATTAAGAGCATGAGGATAGAGACTACAGACTGGGAGAAAATATTAGCTACCTACTCCTTCGATAAGGGATTAATATCCAAAATACATAAAGAACTTAAAAAACTGAATACCAAAAGCAAAGAATGCCATCAATAAATGGGCTAAGGAACTAAACAAACACTTCTCAGAAGAAGAAATACAATCGATCAGCAAACATGAAAATATGTTCATCATCTCTAGCAATTAGAGAAATGCAAATCAAAACTACTCTAAGATTTTCTCTCACTCTAGTCAGAATGGCAGTTATCAAGAATACAGCAATAATAAATGTTGGCAAGGATGTGGGGGAAAAGGTACACTCATACATTGCTGGTGGGACTATAATTTGGTGAAACTACTCTGGAAAGCAGTATGGGAGATTCCTCAGAAAACTTGGAATGGTACAGCCATTTGATCCAGTTATCCTACTCCTTTGTTTATATACGAAGGACTGAAAATCAGCATACTACAGTGATGTAGCCACATCAATATTGATAGGAGTTCAACTCGCAATAGCTAAACTATGGATGCCCATCAAAATATGAATGGATAAAAAATGTGGTATATATGAAATGGAATATTACTCAGCCTTAAAGAAGAATGAAATTCTGTCATTTGCTGGTAAATGGATGGACCTAGAGAATATTATGCTAAGTGAAATAAGCCAATCCCCCCAAAATCAAAGGCAAAATGTTTGCTGTTAAGCAGATACTGATCCAGTTTTGGGGGTGAGTAGCGATGAATGAATAAATTTTGGATTGTGCAGAGGGGAGCAAGGGTAGGGGAGGGGTTGTGGGAATGGGAAGGATGGGAGAATGAGACAGATATTATTACCCCATATACATGAATGATTACACTACTGGAGTGACTCTGCACAGCCAGAGGAATGAGAACTTGTGCTCCATTTGTGTACAATATGCCAAAATGCATTCTATTGTCATATATAACTAATTATAACAGATTTTTAAAAACTGTTTTTAAATTAAAATATAAAAATAAAAATTTAAACAACAAAAGAATACAAAAAAAAAACTCTGCTCTCTGTAACAATCCTTCTGCACCCCAGTCTCCAAACTCTACTTTCCGTATCAGTTATTCTGCAACTCAGTCTGAAAACTCTGCTCTCTGTAACAGTCCTTCTGCTCCTCAGTCTCCACACTCTGCTCTCCACAACAGTCCTTCTGCACCCCAGTCTCAAAATTCTGCTCTGTGCAAAAGTCCTTCTACACACCAGTCTCCAACATCTGCTCTCTGCAACGATCCTTCTGCATCTCTGTAACAGTCCTTCTGCACCTCAGTCTCCAATGTCTGCTCTCTGCAACAGTCCTTCTGCACCCCAGTCTCCCACCACTGCTCTCTGGTACAGTCCTTCTGCACCCCAGTCTCCAACCTCTGCTCTCTTCAACATTTCTTCTGCACCCCAGTCTCCAACCTGTGCTCTCTGTAACTATCATACTGCACCCCGGTCTCCAAACTCTGCTCTCTGTAGCGATCCTTCTGCACCTTAGTTTCCAACCTCTGCTCTCTGCAATGATTCTTCTGCATCCCAGTCTCCAACGTCTGTTCTCTGCAACAGTCATTCTGACCCCAGTCTCCAGCCTCTGCTCTCTGTAACATCCTTCTCCACCACAGTTTCCAAACTGTGCCCTAGGTGACATTCCTTCTGCACCCCAGTCTCCACCCTCTGCTCTTTGTAACAGTACTTCTGTACCGCAGTCTCCAATCTCTGCTCACAGCAACATTTCTTCTGAACCCCTGTCTCCAAACTGTGCTCTCTGTAACTGTCTTTCTGACCCCAGTCTCCTACTTCTGCTCTCTGTAACGATCCTTCTGCACCTCAGTCTCCAACCTCTACTTTCTGCAACGATCTTTCTGAACCACAGTTTAAAAACTCTGCACTCTGTAACAGTCATTCTACACCTAGTCTCCAAAATCTTCTCTCTTTACCAATCCTTCTGCACCTCAGTCTCCAACCTCTGCTCTCTGTAACAGTCCTTCTGCACCTCAGTCTCCAACCTCTGCTCTCTGTAACAGTCCTTCTGCACCTCAGTCTTAAACCTCTGCTCTCTGTAGCAGGCGTAAGGCACCCCAGTCTCTAACATCTGCTCTCTGTAACAGTTCTTCTGCACCCCAATCTCGAAACTCAGCTCTCTGTAACAGTCTTTCTGCACCACAGTCTCCAACCTCTTTTTTCTGCAACGATCCTTCTGAACCTCAGTCTCCAACCTCTGCTCTCTGCAACAGTCATGCTGCACCCCAGTCTCCAGATTCTGTTCTCTGTAAGATCCTTTTGCATCCCTTTCTCCAAACTCTCCTCTCTGTAACAGACGTTCTGGACCCCAGTATCCTAACTCTGCTCTCTGTAGAAGTCCTTCTGCACCTCAGTCTTCAAACTTTGCTCTCTGTAATGGTCCTTCTGTACCGCAGTCTCCAACCTCTGCTCTCTGTATCAACTCTTCTGCACCTCAGTCTCCAATGTCTGCTCTCTGTAACAGTCTTTCTGCACACTAGTCTCCAACATCTGCTCTCTACAACAGTCTTTCTGCACTAAAGTCTCCAAAATCTGCTCTCTCTAACAGTGCTTCTGTACTGCAGTCTCCAAACTCTTCTCTCTATAAAGGCAGTCCTTCTGCAACTCAGATTCCAAACTCTGCTCTCTGTATGAGTCCTTCTAAGCCTCAGTCTGAAACCTCTGATGTCTGCAACAATCTTTCTGCACCCCAATCTCCAATTCTGCTCTCTGTAACAGGTCTTATGCACCCTAGTCTCCAAACTCTGCTCTCTGTAACAGGCCTTCTGCACCCCAGTCTCCAACCTCTTCTCTCTGCAACGATCCTTCTGCACCTCAGTCTCTAACCGCTGCTCTCTGCAACAGTCCTTCTAAACCGCAGTCTCAAACCTCTGCTCTCTGCAATGATCTTTCTGCATCCCAGTCTCCAACAACTGCTCTCTGCAACACTCCTTCTGCACCCCAGTCTACAACCTCTGCTCTCTGCTTCTGTACTTATACACCTCTGCACCCCAGTCTCCAACCACTTCTTTCTGTAACAGTCCTTCTGCACCTCAGTCTCAAAACTCTGCTCTCTGTAACAGTCCTTCTACACCTCAGTCTACAACCTCTGCTCTCTGTAACAGTCCATGTGCACCTCAGTCTGACACTTCTTCTCTCTGCACAAAACTTCTGAACCCCAGTCTTCAACCACTACTCTCTGTAACAGTCCACCTGCACCTCAGTCTCCAACCTCTGCTCTCTGTAATATCCTTCAGGAACTCAGTCTCCAAATTCCGCTCTCTATAACAGTCATTCTGCACCCCAGTCTCCAAACACTGCTCTCCGTAACAGGCCTTCTGCACGCCAGTCTCAAAACTCTGCTCTCTGTAGCAGGCCTTCTGCACCCCAGTCTCCAACCTCTGCTCCCTCCAACTATCCTTCTGCACTTCAGTCTCCAAACTCTGCTCACTGCAATGATCCTACTGCACCCCAGTCTCCAAACTCTGATCTCTGCAACAGTTTTTCTGCAACTCAGTCTCAAACTTCTGCTCTCTGTAAGTTCTTTCTGCACCCCTGTCTCCAAGCTCTGCTTATTTCAATGATCTTTCTGCACCCCAGTGTCCAACCTCTGCTCTGTGTAACAGGATTTTCCACCTCAGTCTTTAACCTCTGCTCTCTGCAACAGTCCTTCTGCACCCCAGTCTCCAACTTCTGCTCTCTCTAAGAGTCCTTCTGCACCACAGTCTCCAACCTCTGCTCTCTGCAACATTCTTTCTGCAGCCCAGTCGCCATCCTCTGCTTCCTGCAACAGTCCTTCTGCACCCCAGTCTCCAAACTCTGCTCTCTGTAACAAGCATTCTGCGCCTCAGTCTCCAAACTCTGTTCTCTGCAACGGTCTTCTGCACCTCAGTCTCCAACCTCTACTCTCTGTAACAGTCCTTCTGCACTTCACTCTCCAACCTCTGCTCTCTGTAGGATCCCTCTAAATCCAGTCTCAAACCTCTGCTCTCTGTATCTATTCTTATGCACCTCAGTCTCCAACCTCTACTCTCTTTAACAGTCTATCTGCACCTCAGTCTGACACCTCTGCACTCTGTTACAGTTTTTCTATACTGCCGTCTTTAAACTCTGGTTTCTGTTACGGTCTTTCTGCACCTCAGTTTCCAACCACTTCTTTCGGTAACAGTCTTTCTGCACCTTAGTCTCCAAACTCTGCTCTCTGTAACAGTCCTTCTACACCTCAGTCTCCAACCTCTGCTCTCTGTAACAGTCCTTCTGCACCTCATTCTGAAACCTGTGCTCTCTGCACGATCCTTCTGCAACCCAGTCTCCAAACACTGCTCTCTGTAACAGTCCACCTGAACCTAGTCTCCAAACACTGCTCTCTGTAAGATTCTTCAGCAACCCAGTCTCCAAACTCTGCTCTCTATAACAGTCCTTCTGCACCCAAGTCTCCAACCTCTCCTCTTTATAACAGGCTTTCTGCACGCCAGTCTCCAAACTCTTCTCTCTGTAGCAGGCCTTCTGCACCCCAGTCTACTACCTCTGATCTCCGCAACAGTCCTTCTGCACCTCAGTCTCCAAATTCCTCTCTCTGTAAGATCCATCTTCACCCCTGTATCCAACCTCTGATCTCTGGAACAGTCCTTCTGCATCCAAGGCTCCAACATCTTCTCTCTGTAACAGGACTTCCGAACCTCAGTCTCCAACCTCTGCTCTCTGCAACATTCCTTCTGCAACCCAGTCTCCTACCACTGCTTTCTACAACAGTCCTTCTTCAGCCCAGTCTCCAAGATCTGGTCTCTCCAACAGTCTTTCTGCACCCCAGTCTCCATCCTCTGCTCTCTGCAACAGTCCTTCTGCATCCCAGTCTTTAACCTCTACTCTCTCTAACAGTCGTTCTGCACTTCACTCGCTAACCTCTGCTCTCTGTAGTATCCTTCTAAAACCCAGTCTCCAAAATCTGGTCTCTGTAACAGTCCTTCTGCACATCAGTCTCCAACCTCAAAACTCTGCTCTTGGTAAGATCCTTCTGCACCCCAGTCCCCAAACTCTGCTCTGTAACAGGCCTTCTGCACCCCAGTCTCCAACCTCTGGTCTCTGTATCATTCCATCTGCAAGCGAGTGTTCAGCCTCTGCTCTCTACCACGATCCTTCTGCACCCCAGTCTCCAACATCTGCTGTCTGCAACAGTTCTTCTGTACCTCAGTCTGAAAAATCTGCTGTCTTCAACAATCCCTCTGCACCCCAGTCTCCAACCTTTGCTCTCTGTAACAGTCTTTCTGAATGTCTGTCTCCTACCTCTGCTCTTTGTAAGACCCTTCTGAAACCCAGTCTGCAAACTCTGCTCTCTGTAACAGTCCTTCTGCACCCCAGTCTCCAACCTCTGCTCTCTGTAACAGGCCTTCTGTATCCCAGTCTGAAACCTCTGCTAGCTGCAACAGTCCTTGTTAACCCCAGTCTCCAACATCTGCTTCCTGCAACAGTTCTTCTGTACCTCAGTCTGAAAACTCTGCTCTCTGCAAAAATCCATCTGTACCCCAATCTCAAAACTCTGCTCTCTGTAACAGCCCTTTTGTAACTCAGTCTCCAATCACTTCTCTCTTTAACACTCCTTCTACACCCAAGTCTCCATACTCTGATCGCCCCAACGGTCTTACTGCACCCCAGTCTCCAAACTCTGTTCTCTACATCGGTTTTTCTGCAACCGAGACTCCAAACTCTTCTCTCTGTAACAGTCTTACTGTACCACAGTCTCCAACCTCTGTTCTCTGTAAGGGTTCTTATTCACCCCAGTATCCAACCTCTGCTTTCTGTATCAGTCGTTTTAAACCACAGTCTCCAAACTCTGCCCTCTGTAACCGTCCTTCTGCAACTCAGTCTGCAACCTGTGCTCTCTGCACCAGTCCTTCTGCACCCCAATCTCCATCCTCTGTTCTCTTAAACAGTCCTTTTGCACCCCAGTCTCCAACATCTGCTCTCTGCAACAGTCATTCTGCACCCCAGTCTCCAAACTTTGCTCTCTGTAACAGTCCTTCTGTACTGCATTCTACAACCTCTGCTCTCTGTAAGGGTACTTCTCCACCAGAGTCTCCAGCCTCTGCTTTCTTTGTCACTCCTTCTGCAATCCAGTCTCTAATCTCTGCTCTGTGTAACTGTCCTTCTGCACCTTAGTCTCAAATCTCTAAGCTCTGCTACAGTCCTGCTGGACCCCAATCTCCAACCTCTACTCCCTACAACAGTCCTTGTACATCCCAGTCTAAAACCTCTGCTCTCTAAATCAGTCCTTCTGCACCCCTGTCTCCAACCTCTGCTCTCTTTAACAATCCTTCTGCACCTCAGTCTCCAACCTTAGCTCTCTGCAACAGTCCTTCTTTACCTCAGTCTCCAACCTCTACTCTATGTAACAGTGCTTCTGCACCTCAGGCTCCAATCTCTGCTCTCTGTAAGATCCTTCTACAACCCAGTCTCCAAACTCTGCTCTCTATAACAGTCCTTTTTCGCCCCACTCACCAAATTGTGCTCTCTGTAAAAGGCCTTCTGCACTCCAGTCTCCAACCTCTGCTCTCTGTATCAGTCCATCTGCACCCCAGTGTCCAACATCTGCTATCTGTAACTGTCCTTCTGGAAACCAGTCTTTAAACTCTGCTCTCTGCAACAGTCCTTCTGCAGCCCAGTCTCCAACCTCTGCTTTCTGCAACAGTCCTTCTGCACCCAAGTCTCCAACCTCTTCTCACTGCAACATTCCTTCTGCACCCCAGTCTCCAAACTCTGCTCTCGGTAATGATCCTTCTACACCCCAGTCTCGAACCTCTGCTCTCCGCAATGATCCTTCTGCACCTCAGTGTCCAACCTCTTCTCTCTGCAAAGATCCTTTGGCACCCCAGTCTCAAAACTCTGCTCGCTGCAACAGTCCTTGTGAAACCCAGTCTCCAACATCTGCTCTCTGCAACAGTCCTTCTCTACCTCAGTCTCCAATCTTTGCTCTATGCAACATTCCTTCTGCGCCCAAGTCTCCAAAATCTGCTCTCTGAAACAGTCCTTCGACAACCCAGTCTACAACCTCTGCTCTCTGTAACAGTCCTTCTACATCCCAGTCTCCATACTCTGCTCGCCCAAACGAGCCTTCTGCACCCCAGTCTCCAACGTCTGCTCTCCGCAACAGTCCTTCTACACTCCAGTCTCCAACCTCTGCTCTCTGCAACAGTCCTTCTATACCCCAGTCTCCATACACTGCTCGACCCAACAATCCGTCTGCACCCCAGTCTCCAACCTCTGTTCTCTACATCAGTTCTTCTGCACCCAAGTCTCCAACCTCTTCTCTCGGTACCAGTCCTTCTGTACCACAGTCTCCAACCTCTGTTCTCCGTAAGGGTCCTTATGCACCCCAGTATCCAACCTCTGCTTTCTGTATCAGTCGTTTTGCACCACAGTCTCCAAACTCTGCCGTCTGTAAGAGTCCTTCTGCAACTCAGTCTGCAACCTCTGCTCTCTGCAACAGTCCTTGTGCACCCCAGTCTCCATCCTCTGCTCTCTGCAACATTTCTTCTTCACCCCAGTCACCAACATCTGCTATCTGCAACAGTCATTCTCCACCACAGTCTCCAAACTCTGCTCTCTGTAAGAGTCCTTCTGTACTGCATTCTCGAAACTCTGCTCTCTGTAAGAATACTTCTGCACCAGAATCTCCAAACTCTGCTTTCTGTATCAGTCCTTTTGCATCCCAGTCTCCAAACTGTGCTCTGTGTAACTGTACTTCTGCACCTTAGTCTCTAACGTCTGCTCTCTGGTACAGTTTTTCTGCACCCCTCTCTCCATCATCTACTCTCTGCAACAGTCCTTCTGCACCCCAGTCTCCAACCTCTGCACTTTGTAAGAGTCCTTCTGTACTAAAGACTCCAACCTCTGCTCTCTCTAATGGTCCTCTTGTACGCCAGTCTTCAACCTCTGCTTTTTGAATCATTTCTTCTGCACCCCTGTCTCAATCCTCTGCTGTCTATAACAGTCCTTCTGCACCTCAGTCTCCAACCTCTGCTCTCTGCAACAGTTCCTTCTGCAACAAAATCTCCAACTTCTGCTCTATGCACAAGTCCTTCTGCACCACAGTATCCAACCTGTGCTCTCTGTAACAATCCTTATGCACCCCAGTCTCAAAATTCTGCTCTCTGCAGCAGTCCTTCTTCACCCCAGTCTCCAACCTCTCTCTCTGCAAGATTCTTCTGCACACCAGTCTCCAACCGCTGCTCACTATAACAGTTCTTCTGCAACCCAGTCTCCAAACTCTGCTCTCTGCAACAGTCCTTCTGCACCCCAGTCTCTAACCTCTGTTTTCTGCACCCCAGTTTTTAACCTATACTCTCTGTAACAGTCCTTCTGTACCGGATTCTCCAACCTCTGTTCTCTGTAATGGTCTTTCTGCACCCCAGTCTCCAACATCATCTTTCTCTATAAGTTTTTCTGCACCCGTCTCCAATCTCTGCTTTCTGCAACAGTCCTTCTGCACCAAAGTCTCCAACCTTTGCTCATTGCAACATTCTTTGTGCACCCCAGTCTCCAAACTCTGTTCTCGGTAATGATCCTTCTGCATCACAGTCTCAAACCTCTGCTTTTCGCAACGATCCTTCTGCACCTCAGTGTCCAACCTCTTCTCTCTGCAAAGATCCTTTGGCACCCCAGTCTCAAACCTCTGCTCGCTGAAACAGTCCTTGTGAACACCAGTCTCCAACATCTGCTCTCAGCAACAGTTCTTCTGTACCTCAGTCTGAAAACTCTGCTCTCTGCAATAATCCATCTGCATCCCAGTCTCCAACCTCTTCTCTCGGTACCACAGACTACAACCTCATTCTACGTAAGGGTCCTTATGCACCCCAGTATCCAACCTCTGCTTTCTGTATCAGTCGTTTTGCACCACAGTCTCCAAACTCTGCCGTCTGTAAGAGTCCTTCTGCAATTCCGTCTGCAAACTCTGCTCTCTGCAACAGTCCTTGTGCACCCCAGTCTCCATCCTCTGCTCTCTGCAACATTCCTCCTGCACCCCAGTCTCCAACATCTGCTATCTGCAACAGTCATTCTCCACCCCAGTTTCCAAACTCTGCTCTCTGTAAGAGTCCTTCTGTACTGCATTCTCGAAACTCTACTCTCTGTAAGGATAATTCTGCACCCGAATCTCCAAACTCTGCTTTCTGTATCAGTCCTTCTGCACTGCAGTCTCCAACCTCTGCTCTTTGTAATTGTCCTTCTGCACCTTAGTCTCTAAAGTCTGCTTTCTGCTACAGTTTTTCTGGACCCCAGTCTCCATCATCTACTCTCTGCAACAGTCCTTCTGTAACCTCTGCTTCTTGAATCATTTCTTCTGCACTTCTGTCTCAATCCTCTGCTCTCTATAACAGTCCTTCTGCATCTCAGTCTCCAACCTCTGCTCTCTGCAACAGTTCCTTTTGCACCCAAATCTCCAAATTCTGCTCTATGCACAAGTCCTTCTGAACCCCAGTATCCAACATCTGCTCTCTGTAACAATTCTTCTACACCCCAATCTCCAAATTCTGCTCTCTGCGGCAGTCCTTCTTAACCCCATTCTCCAACCTCTGCTCGCTGTAATACGCTTCTGTACCCCAGTCTCCAAACTTACTCTCTGTAACAGTTCTTCTGCACCGCAGTCTCCAAACTCTGCTCTCTGTTACACTCCTTCTGCACCTCAGACTCCAACCTCTGCTCTCTGCAATGGTCCTTCTGCAACCCTGTCTTAAATCTCTGTTCTTAGAACAGTCCTTCTGTTCTCCAGTCTCCAATCTCTGCTCTCTGTAAAAGTCCTTTTGTACCCCAGTCTCCAATCTCTGCTCTCTGTAACGGTCCTTCTGCACCCCAGTCTCCAACCTCTGCTTTCTGTATCAGTCCTGCACCTCAGTCTCCAACCTCTGCTCTCATTAAGAGTCCTTCTGAACCTCAGTCTCTATCCTTGCTCTCTGCAACAGTCCTTTTGCAACCAAGTCTCCAACCACTGCTCTCTGAAACAATCCTTCTGCACACCAGTCTCCAACGTCTGTTCTCTACAACAGTCCTTCTGCATCCCAGTCTCCAACCTCTGCTCTCTGTAAGTCCTCCTGCACCCCAGTCTCAAACCTCTGCTATCTTCAACGTTCTTTTGGCACCTAAGTCGCCAACCTCTGCTCTCTGTAAAGGTCCTTCTGCAACCCAGTCTCAAAACTCTGCATTCTGTATCAGTCCTTCTGCACCTCAGTCTCCAACCTCTGCTCTCTTCAACAGTCCTTCTGCACCTCAGTCTTCAACCTCTGCTCTCTGCAATTGTCCTTCTGCAAGTCAGTTTTCAAACCCAACTCTCCATAACAGTTATTCTGTATCTCAGTCTCCAAACTCTACTCTCTGTAAGATCCTTTTGAAAACCAATCTCCAAACTCTGCTCTCTGTAACAGTCCTTCTGCACCGCTTCTCCAAACTCTGCTCTTTGTAACAGGCTTTCTGCACCCCAGTCTCCAATCTCTGCTCTTTCTAACAGGCTTTCTGCACCTCAGTCTCCAACATCTACTCTCTGGAACAGTCCATATGCACACAAGTCTCCAACCTCTGCTCTCTGCCACAGTCATTATGAACCCCAGTCTCCAAAATCTGCTCTGTACATTAGTCTTTCTGCACCTCAGTCTGAAAACTCTGCTCGCTGCCTCGATCCTTCTGCACCCCAGTCTCCAACCTGTTTTCTCTGCAACAGTCTTACTGCACCCCAGTCTCCAAACTCTGCTCTCTGTAACAGTCCTTCTGTACCGCAGTCTCCAACTTCTCTTCTCTGTAGTGGTCCTTCTGCACCTGAGTCTCCAAACTCTACTCTATGTAACAGTGCTTCTGCATCTCAGTCTCCAACCTCTGCTCTCTGTAAGATCCTTCTGAAACCCAATCTCCAAACTCTGCTCTCTGTAACAGTCTTCGTGCACCCCAGTCTCAAAGCTCTGCTCTCTGTAACAGGCTTTCTTCACCCCAGCCTCCAAACTCTGCTCTCTGTATCTGTCCTTCTGGATCCCAGTCTTTAACCTCTGCTCTCTGCAACAATCCATCTGCACCCTGTCTCCAACCTATTCTCGCTGCAACAGTCCATGTGCACCCAGTCTCCAACATCTGTTCTCTGCAACAGATCTTCTGTACCTCAGTCTGAAAACTCTGCTCTCTGCAACAATCTTTCTGCACCCCAGTCTCCAAACTCTGCTCTCTGTAACAGTCCTTATGTACATCAGTCTCCAACCTCTTCTTTCTGTAAGACCCTTTATACCCAGTCTTCAAACTCTGCTCACTGAAACACTCATTCTGCACCCCAGTCTCCAATCTTTGCTCTCTGTAACAGGCCTTCTGCACCCCAGTCTCCAACCACTGCTCTCTGTAAGAGGCATTCTTCACCCCAGTCTCCAACAGCTACTCTCTGTAATGATGCTTATGCACCACAGTCTCCAACCACTTCTCTCTGCAACAGTCCTTCTGCACCCCAGTCCCCAACCTCTGCTCTGTGTAAGATTTTTCTGCACACAAGTCTCCAACATCTACTCGCTGTAACATTCCTCTGGAACCCAGTCTCCAAACTCTGCTCTCTGTAACAATAATTCTGGACCTCAGTCTCAAACCTCAGCTCTCTGCAAAAGTGCTTCTGCACCCTAGTCTCCAACCTCTGTTCTCTGCAACAGTCGTTCTGCACCCCAGTCTTTAATCTCTGCTCTCTATAACAGTCCTTATGTACCGGAGTCTCCAAACTCTACTCTCTTTATCTGTCCTTCTGCACCCCAGTCTCCAACATCTGCTTTCTCTATAAGTCCTCCTGCACCACAGTTTCCAACCTCTGCTCTCTTTAACAGTGTTTCTGCACCTCAGTCTCCAACCTCTTCTTTCTGCAACAGTCCTCCTGCACCCCCCATCTCCACCCTCTACTCTCTGCAACATTCCTTCTGCACCCGAGTCTCCTATCTGTGCTCACTGTAAAAGTCCTTCTGCACCCCTGTCTCAAACCTCTGCTCTCTGTAACGATGCTTCTGAAAACCAGTCTCTAACCTCTGGTCTCTGAAATGATCTTTCTGCACCGCAGTCTCCAACTTCTGCTCTCTGCAACGATCTTTTTGCACCCCAGTCTCAAACATCTGCACTCTTCAACAGTCCTTCTATACCCCAGTCTCCAACCTCTGCTCTCTTAAACAGTCCTTCTGCACCCCACTCTCCAACATCTGCTCTCTGTAACAGTCCTTCTGGACCTCAGTCTCCAAACTCTGCTCTCTGAAAGAACCTTCTGCACCCCACTATCCAACATCTGCTCTCTGTAACAGTCTTCTGCTCCTCAGTACCAAACTCTGCTCTCTGTAACAGGCTTTCTTCACACCAGTCTCCAAACTCTGCTCTCTGTAATAGTCTTTCTGCACCCCAGTCATCAACCTCTACTCTCTGCAACAATACTTCTGCACATCAGTCTTTAACCTCTGTTCTAAGCAACGGTCCTCATGCACCCCAGTTTCCAAACTCTGCTCTTCGCAACAGTCCTTCTATACCCCAGTCCCCAATCTCAGCTCTCTGAAAGATCCTTTTGCACCCAAGTCTCCAAACTCTACTCTCTGAAACAGTCCTTCTGCACCCCTTTCTTTAACCTATGCTCTCTGTAACAATCCTTCTGCACATTAGTCTTTATCCCCTGCTCTCAGAAATGGTCCTTATGCACCCCCAGTCTCCAACTTCTGTTCTCTGCAACAGTCCTTCTGCACCACAGTCTGCATCATCTGCTCTCTGTAATAGTCCTTCTGTACTGCAGTCTCTAACCTCTGCTCTCTGTAACGTTCCTTCTGGACCCCAGTATCTCACCTCTGCTTTCGGTATCAGTCCTTCTGCACCCCAGTCTCCAAACTCTGCTCTCTGTAACATTCCTTCTGCAACTCAGTCTCCAATCTGTGCTCTCTGTATCAGTCCTTCTGTACGCCTGTCTCCAAACTCTGCTCTCTGAAACAGAACTTCTGCACCTCAGTCTTAAAAAACTGCTTTCTGAAAAAGTCCTTCTACACACCAGTCTCCAAACTCTGCTCTCTGGAACAGTCCTTTTATACCCCAGTCTCCATAATCTGCTCTCTGCAATGATCCTTCTGCACCCCAGTCTCCAACGTCTGCTCTGAAACAGTCTCTCTACAACCCAGTCTCCAACTATGCTCTCTGGAAGATCCTTCTGTACCCCAGTTTCTAAATTCTTCTCTCTATAACATTCCTTCTGCACCCCAGTCTCCAACCTCTGCTCTCTGCAATGGTCCCTCTGCAACCCAGTCTCAAACCTTATTCTCAAAAACAGTTCTTCTGTACCGCAGTCTTCAAACACTGTTCTCTGTAAGGGTCCTTTTCACCCCAGTCTCCAAACTCTGCTTTCTGTATCAGTGCTTCTGCACCACAGTCTCCAAACTCTGCTCTCTGTAACAGTCCGTATTCACATCACTCTGCAACCTCTGCTCTCTGCAACAATCCTTCTTCACCCCAGTCTTAACCTTTGCTCTCTGTAACAGTCCTTCTGTACTGCAGTATCCAAACTCTTCTCTCTGTGACGGTCCTTCTGCACCCATGTCTCCAACACCTGCTCCCTGCAACAGTCCTTCTTCACCCCAGTTTCCAACATCTGCTATCTACAACATTCCTTCTGCACCCCAGTCTCCAAACTCTGCTCTCTTTTACAATCCTTCTGCACTTCAGTCTCCAAATTCTGCTCTCTGCAACAGTCCTTCTGCACCCAAGTCTCCAACCTCTGCTCTCTGCAACAGTCCTTCTACACCCCAGTCTTCAACCTCTGCTTTATGTAACAGTCCTTCTGCACCCCAGTCTCCAACCTCTGCTCTCTGTAACAGTCCTTCTGCACCATATTCTCCAACCTCTGCTCTCTGTTACAGTCTTTGTATACCGCAGTCTCCAACCTCTGCTCTCTGTAACGGTCCCTGTGCACCCCAATTTTCAACCTTTGTTTCTGTAACAGTCCTTCTGAACCTCAGTCACCAAACTCTGTTCTCTGTAACCGTCCTTCTGCACCTCAGTCTCCATCTTCTGCTCTCTGTAACAGTCTTTCTGCACCTCAGGCTGAAACCTCTATTCTCTGCACGATCCTTCTGCATTTCAGTCTCCAACCACTGCTCTCTGTAACAGTCGTCCTGCACCTCAGTAACCAACCTCTGCTCTCTGTAAGATTTTTCTGCAACCCAGCCTCAAAACTCTGTTCTCTATAACAGTCCTTCTGCAACCCAGCCTCAAAAGTGTCCTCCCTATAACAGTCCTTCTGCATCCAATTCTCAAACCTCTGCTCTCTGTAGCAGGCATTCTGCACCTCAGTCTCCAAACTCTGCTCTCTGAAACAGTCCTTCTGCACGCCAGTCTCCAACCTCTGCTGTCTTTAACGGTACTTCTGCACCCCAGGCTCCCACCCCAGCTTTCTGTATCATAATACTTCACCCCAATCTCCAACGTCTTCTCTGTGTAACAGTCCTTCTGAATCTCAGTCTCAAAAATCTGCTGTCTACAACAGTCCTTCTGCACCCCAGTCTCCAACCTCTGCTTTCTGCAACATTCCTTCTGCACCCCAGTATTTAATCTGTTCTCTCTGTAACAGTCCTTCTGCACCCCAGTCTTCCACCTCTGCTCTCTGTAACGATCCTACTGCAGCCCAGTCTCCACCTCTGCTCTCTGCAACGATTCTTCTGCAACTCCGTCTCCAACTTCTGCTGTCTTCAACGATCCTTCTGCACCTCACTCTTCAAACTCTGCTCTCTGTAACAGTTTTTGTGCACATCAGTCTCCAACCTCTGCTCTCTGCAACCGTCCTTATGCACCCTAGTCTCCAAATTCTGCTCTCTGCAACGATCCTTCTGCACCTCAGTCTCCAACGTCTCCTCTCATTATCACTCCTTCTGTACCCCAGTCTCCAACCTTTGTTCTTTGTAAGGTCCTTCTGCACTGCAGTTTTCAAACTCTGCTCTCTGTAACATTCCTTCTCCAACCCAGTCTCCAAACTCTGCTTTCTTCAACTGTCCAGCTGCAACCCAGTCTTCAACCTCTGTTCTCTGAAACAGTCCTTCTGCTCCCCAATTTCCTATCTTTGCTCTCTGTAACAGTCCTTCTGTACTGCAGCCTCCAACTTCTGCACTCTGTAATGGTTCTTTTGCACCCTAGTCTCCAACCTCAGCTTTCTGTGTCAGTCCTTCTACACAACAGTCTCCAAACTCTGCTCTCTGTTACAGACCTTCTGCACCTCAGTCTCCAAACTCTGTTTTCTGTAAGATCCTTCTGCAACCAAGTCTCCAAACTCTGCTCTCCTAAACAGTTCTTCTGAACACCAGTCTCCAACCTCTGCTCTCTGCAACGATCCTTCTTCACCCCAGTCTCCAACCTCTGCTCTTTGCAACAGTCATTCTGAACGCCAGTCTCCAACATCTGCTCTCTGAAAAAGTTTTTCTGCACCTCAGTGTGAAAACTCTGCTCTCTACAACAATCCTTGTGCACCCCAGTTTCCAAACTCTGCTTTCTATAACAGTCCTTCTGCACCTCAGTCTCCAACTTCTTTTCTCTGCAACAGTTCTTCTGCACCCCAGTATTTAACATCTACTCTCTGAAACAGTCCTTCTACACCCCTGTCCAAATGCAGAAGAATGAGACCTGAACTATTGCTCACCTTGCAAAAAATCAACTAAAAATGCATTAAACACCCAGGCACTAGACCAGAAATTATGCAGTTTCTAGGAAAAAACAAAGTCAATACTCCAACCTACAGGCAGAGGCAATGACTTTCTAAATAGGATGCCAAAGCTCAGGAGATAATACCAAAAGTTAGCTAATATAATGGCATCAAATTAAGAAGGTTCTGCACAGCAAAGGAGACAATTAGAATATGAAGAGAGAACCTACGGAAAGGGAGAAAATCTTTATGAGGTGCTATTCTAAAAGAGGATGAATATTCAGAATATTAAAAAAGAACTCAAGAAACTTAACATCAAACCCACAATTATTAAATAACCCAATTATCAAATAACCGAATTGCCAAAACGGAAACTAAATGAACTAAACAGACACGTCTTGGAAGAAAATATGTGAGTGGCCAACAAATATATGAAAATACTTGCAAGTCAAGACTACCCTGAGATTTCATCTCACTTCAGTGTCAAAGGCAACCACCAAGAATACAAACAGAAATGAGTGTGACAAGGAGAGAATTGGAGAGAAAGGAGCACTCTCACCCTGTTGGTGGGCATGTAAATCAGCACAACCACCACAGAAATCGGGATGGAGGCTCCTCAGGAGTAGCCATGGACCACCCTGCGACCAAGCTCTACCTCTGTTTGGTATTTATCACAGCGGATCGAAGTCATCATACTATGATGATATATACATGCCCATGAACAGGCCGAGGTGACCTCAGTGGACGAATGAATAAAGAACATATGGTATGTGCACACTGGAATTTCATTCAGCCATAAAGAAGAACGAAATTATGTCATGCTGAAAGATGGATGGATCTTCAGAACATTAAGGGAAATAAGCAACTCAGAAAGTTAAGGGCCGTATGTTTTTCCTCTGTTAAAGCTAGAGGGAAAAAATGAAGGAAAGCTGGGAAGAGAGTCTCATCATGAAAGTTGAAGGAAAATCAGTAGAGTCAAGGCACCAGGGGAGGAGGTGAGGAAAAGGAAAATATTAGAATGATATTGGCCAAAGTTCACGGTTATTTTGTGTGCATGTTCAAATATGTGTCAGCAAATCACACCATTATGGACCACTACAATGCACCAATGAAGTGTGAAAAGAAGAGTTTCACATTACATGGAACAGGCACTATTCTAGGAGGGTGCCCATTTTTTCCCATCTATAAATACCACGATCATTTACCACTGTCAAAAATCTCTACAGATTCAAATGTTCTGATCACTGCTCCACCACATGGCCTCTTCAACTTCAGGGTCCCCTCATTCTCACTGAAATCAGGGAGCCCGTTTCAACGATGCCATCTGTTAATGTCTTTCCAGGCTGCCGAGAACAGCGGCTGCAGGTTTCACAAGGATCTGGTGCTGCCATCTGAACGCATGCCCATGAGACCTTGGCGAAGGCTGGTGCTCCAGGCCCTTCTCCAGATCCAGCTGTGAGGCCAGGGAAGGGGTCACATAACACGCCATCCAACACCTTATTTATTTCTGATTACCATCCTCTCCATTATTCCAGGATCATATTGGTCATTGAACTTAAGCAAACACTGAGTCCAGATTTCAGTCCATCAACCAAAGAGAGT
Organism: Ictidomys tridecemlineatus; assembly: GCF_052094955.1. Lineage (NCBI taxonomy): Eukaryota > Metazoa > Chordata > Mammalia > Rodentia > Sciuridae > Ictidomys > Ictidomys tridecemlineatus. The sequence continues at coordinate 152,970 of NW_027526201.1, forward strand.
CTAATAGCCACTCTCCATGGCTCAGAAAAATTCTTGGCCCTAACATTTCTGGTGATTACGTCCCTGTGACTGCATTCATGATGATCCAGCAATATGTCCTGACTTCTTTGGTCTAGAAGACTCAAACAAATTCTCTTATATATTCTTAAGGCTCCTATTAACAAAATACAGTAAAATATTTACCTTTTATTTTGGTGTGACCCTTATACTCTCCTGGGCTATATTTTATACTCTTACCTGAGGCGTTCTAGGATCAGACCCCAGTTAAGAGTCTGGTGACAATGTGGAATGATGGATGAGCATCTTAAAGACAATTGGGCTGGGGATGTGGCTCAAGCAGTAGTGTGCTTGCCTGGCACACGTATGGCCCGGGTTCGATGCTCAGAACCACATACCAACAAAGATGTTGTGTCCGCCGAGAACTAGAAAATGAATATTAAAAATTCTCTCTCTCTCTCTCTCTCTCTCTCTCTCTCTCTCTCTCTCTCTCTCTCTCTCTCTCTCTCCCCTCTCCTCTCCTCTCCTCTCTCACTCTCTCTCCCCTCTCCTCTCCTCTCCTCTC